>NC_084821.1:15319821-15586023 GCF_958449725.1 Rosa rugosa | reverse complement strand
AGGCAACATGAATATAAAGATATTCAGCAATTAATTCTCTTGGCTGCTCCTATTGGATAGAAGGATGTCAACGAATCCTAAATCAATCAGAACATTAACCAAGAAGCTTTCCGTATAACCCAAGGAATTAGAGTCCCAAAAGGAAAGAGGAAACTTACCATCTCACATACAAAGAAGTTGAAGCCAAGGAGTTGAACAAAAACTCTCCTTGGATGTTCAAGAAACCTACCATCTCACATACAAAGAAGCATAGACGCACCAGAGCTCAAGAAGAAGAAGAAGTGCAAATCATGCTAGAAACGATTGATCGCCAGCTACTGGAGATCAATCGCCGATCCGTATTTCCCAATTTTCTAATTTTTGTTTCTTTTTCCATGAACTCCTTTGTATTTTTTATTCCAATTATGTGTAACTAAATTTCCAGTAATTAGGGAGCAATTGAAGCCCCTAGACATGATCCATAACATGCTTTGACATTCAATTTGTTTCCAATTAATAAAGTTGAGGTTTTGCTTACTGTTTTCTCATAGATGAATTCTATGTTTGTATGCTTTGGAGGCCTACTTAGTATGCATGCTAGGGTTCTAATACTTTGATGGTTTGATGCCTGGATCAATAGTTGGATTCCTCAAATTATCTAGAGAAGTAATTGGTGGTTTTCACTAGCAAGTAAACAAAACCCTAGGTTTAGCGAGGTGCTAAGTTATTTGCGATGCCTAGTGATTGCTCAAACTCTTTTCAAACATAATGATCCCTACATGTTTAATCTAATAAACTTACCTTTAGGTTGCATTGCTTGAGAATAGTCTAGGTGAAGAGCACTTCCTGCCTATCATACAAAGTAAGAAAGGGTAATAGATTGTGTTCAAGCGTACTGAGTCAAGCTGAGCTTCTTCAACTGAGTTAATTGGTTATAAATTGGACAAAGTATGTTGTGTGTGATTGTTGGGGTGGATACTTCCTTCCTAGCTAGTTTCATCATCTTGATATCAACCAATCTCAAATCTGTTCAATTTCATTTTACTTTATGTTCTCCATTTTCCCTTAATTATTTAATATAGTAAATCAACTCCAAAAATTCTCAAATTTTGTTTGCTGGACGTCTTGTGTGTACATCACTGTAAATTTTCATATTTTTTCTGAGTAGTTTTGGTTAGGTTTTTAGTTTGTTTGGTAGGTCTGCGTCTGGGAGCTTGCTGCCTTTGGCGAATGGTGGGAGGGGACGACGTTATGGTGTTGGAACCATTTCCATAGCAACCATCAATCTTAGAGAGTAAGAGGAAGGCGGGGGATGTTCTAGGCTGCATTGGGAAAAGGTATGTAACCCCTTCTGAGCCTATGCTTGAAGTTGATGATGGTATGCAGTTGGTACTTCAACACAAGAATGGAAAATTGGTCGTCTCACCAAGGAAGAAGAAGTTGGGGCGCCCTAAGGGGAGCAAGAACAAACCCAAATATGCAAGAGTCCTTGACAAGGAATTGCAGGGAAAGAAACCTAAGAAGTGGAAGGCACATGAGGAACTGTGTGGTGATCTGTCTCATGCTGAGGCAACTGAGGAGGTGAGTCGTGCAGACTCTGGTTCTGAGCATATGGAATCTTCCTCAAAAGATGGAGGAGGTAAAGAGGGTGCTAAGGCATATTCCTCTACTAGTAATGTTTAATTTTTATGGGTCGCAAAATCAAGTGCTTGGTTGTATCTTTATTTAATCAGCGTCTGAATGCTTAGATTTTGTTAGAATAAGAGTGCGTGAACTTCCTAAAAGGTGAGTGTACTCTGGACTGTGAAGTTCTATTTATTTAGAATAGGTGCTTTGTAAATCCTAAAGGATGACTCTTTATTGTCGACCTCATAAGGGTCTATCGTTTGGTACTGCTTGCTGAATTATAAAATTGGACTAAGCTATTTCAATTCAAAAAAAAGGATTACAATTCATATATTGACTTTTACTATTTTTTTGCACAAAATATATGAAATAAAGGCATATTATGAATTAAAATTTAGGTGTTGAGTTAGCAAGATAAAGAAAGACAATAAATCCAATGTGGCAGCTGAGTCGTTGGACGGTAATTAACAAAAAAATTTATCCGGATTACATCCAATAGAGGGGATGATTTTTGAACTTCTATAGATTTTTGTCAGAAAAAATTGTCATTTCTAGTCAATGACCAACATGTCATAGCTCCCGGGCTATTCTTGATTTTTTATGTTAAAAAAAGATTAGAGAAATCAATTTTCTGAGAGAAATGTTTGTAGTAAATCAATTAGGGAAATTAATGTTGACAATATTTTATATGTTGTTGCCCATAAAAAAGTTTCCATATGTATTTATATTAATTCAAAAAGTAAATCTGACTGGCTGACTTGATGCAGAAAATTTATGTCTATACATTTTTTGATCGAAATAGGTCAGCCCTTTCATTAAATTCAGCAATCAGTACAAAAACGAAACACCTCTATGGGGTCGATAGAAAGAATCGTTCTTTAGAACCTCATGAAAACCCTATTCTAGAATAATAAAATCCCAAAAAGTCCCTAGTACACCCACCTTTTAGGAAGTCCACGCCCCATTATTCTAACAAAAACCTAGAAACCTCGAAGCAGACATAAAATGGTTTCAACTAAGGCTATGGTTTTTGCGACCTAAACAAAATTTAAACAGTAACATAGGCCATAGAGGCCCAATCCATCCAACCCCACAACAAAGGGGTAATCCATGCCCTATGAAACCCTAGGCCAATGAGTAGGCCCATAAACCAAGTCAAGGCCCAAGTGGCCCAATCAGTCAAAACTCTGGGTGTAGGGAGAGAAAAAGCAATGCCGTCACACCAGCCGCCACCATCACTTCCACCTCCTTCGTCATTCACTACTAGCAAAACAACAATTACCCACAGATTTTAATCTATGTGCAATAAGACTTTCTCACACATATTTCAGTGTGTGATAGCTTTTACACACAGTACACGCACAAATTGAGTTACCGTGCGGTTTGGAGGGGGTAATACTCATCTCACACGGATTATTTTGTTCGTGTGAATATTATACGTGGGGCCCACCATCTTTCCATAAATATAAATTACCGTAATGCAATGCAGTTCGTGTGAACAACTCTATTTCACATGGATTTCTGTGTCAAATACATAAACTCTATTTCACACTGATTCTGTGTGAAATACAATTCATATTGATTTCTGTGTCGAACCTATAACCTTATTGACACGGATTTCCGTGTGAAATCGCTATACTTTAACTTGCACTGATTTCAGTGTGTAAGAGTGACAGCATTTAAAAAAAAATATTTTTACTAATTAATTTGCAACCTGAACATAATAATACTTTTATTTCTCTACAATAAATATACTTCAAATATTTACAATAAAATGAACAAATCCACAACTCAATCGAAAATATTAAACTTTACATTCATCGGAAGATGTTCTTTACATTTCTAGCAAAATACATTTCGTATATAATGGAGAAAGTAACACACTAAGTTACATAGTGCAGAAACCTAACTTAAGAAAAAGTATTTGTTTGCAATTACATTACGCCCAGTGAACTATAGCTCAAAGATGAACATATAGGAGAATATGCAAAAACCCAAAGGTAAAGCTTATCCACCATTCTAGCAAACAATACAGAACGTGCACGTTCTAACACAGAGAGAATAACACTACCTCTCCAGTACAATTCATATTTTCAATTGCCTAAACCAAAGCAACAGAACTCGCAATCCTTTTCCAATTGATAGAACTCAAAATCTAAATATCCAAGTATCCAACCACAATCTCATTTGTACCCCCACACCATTTCACCACCTCTCTCAGAGCCTAAAATTTGATCACAACTACCCCAATCATACATGCATAATCCAACTAAAGAAAAAGTTGTCATTTTTCAAGTAATGAAGTTTAGGAAAAGAACAGAAAAGAAACCATACCATTTACAGTACTTATGGGACTGAGAAACTCCCTGAGGCCAAGTTAAAATCCTACATGTATGCAGAGGATACATGAAGACAATGAGATTCTTTAATTGAAAAATGAAATGAAACACAGGCATAGAAATATAAGCCATGATCAGTTTAAGAATAATGAGAATTACATTTGTGACAGACAAAGTTTGCAGCAGGCAGGCAAAGTGGTAATACCAATCAACATATTAATACAGCAAAAACAGATGACACAACTTTTTAGCTTATTAGACACTATTGACTAACACAAGTTCAATGTCACACGATACATAACCAATTTCAGCATAACAGTTAACTCAATCTTAGGCAAGATAGGACAAGCAATGAGAAACATAATAAAAATGCACTAATTTAACTAAAGAGCAGTATAACCTAAGAAGCACCGAAACGGGTACGAGTATCCGGATACGATACGATCGGAAACGTGGAAACGGCAAATCTTAAATGTAATAGGAAACGGAAACGTGAAGGAAACGCCAATTATATATATATATATATATATATATATATATATATATATATATATATATAATTAGAAAAAAAATTGGGCATTCTTCTAAATCTCAAACGCCTCCTAAACTCCCTCGTTGAAACCTGGGCTGTGGGACAAGACTTCCACCTGCGGCCCCCACCCGCATATCAGTCCCTTTCCTCTAGTCCTCTCCAAGAACCCATCCGGCAAGACTTCCTCAAGGTTCGAGCAGTCGATAGGAGTCAAAGTTTTGCTGCCTTTTGGTGGTGTCAAACGCAAGACCACAAGAACCTCTGCCCACTCTGCTCAAGCCCCAGAGCTATCTCCCTAAAGCTCCCCAAGCTACCAAAGCATAAAAATACAACAGATTCTTCAGGCTGATCATCAAGCCAGCTCATGGTCCTGTCACGATACCGATATGGGCAAATCTTAAATGCAAATACCGATCGGTTTTTCTCTCTCTCTCTCGATCTGGGCTGCGGTTTTTCTCTCTCGATCTGGCCTGCGATTTTTCTTCTCTCTGTCTCTCGATCTGGTCTGCGACTTGTCTTCCCTCTCTCTCGATCTGGTTTAGGATTCTTTTGTTTTTCTTTCTATTTTTTGGGGGTAAAAAGTCGGGATTACCCCCACGTATCCGATGTATTTACATTCTCACGTATCCTATTCGGATACGTACGTATCCAATCCGTATCCAAATCAGGATACGCATTTCCGGACATTTCCGAGAGTTTCCGACGCGTTTCGTACCCGTTTCCCGTTTCAATACGGGATACGCGGGCATTTTCGCGTTTCCGTGCATCATAGAGTATAACTTACATCTTCTTCCATTAGCCTGCTGGACATCCTGAGCTGAAGGTAAGGTCTTCTAGACTTGATCTAGGAACTGCACGTCAAAACCTGCCAAAGAATACATCAACCAGATAAATCAAATCGACATATCCAGAGTATAAATAGCATCTTAGAAACAGACAGTATGGGTATCTCATAGTATAAAACTTACAAGAACATACATAACAAGATAACATAATATATATCATTCCTAAACTATAGATACTGTCATCATAAAAGGTATAAGTTAACATAACTTAGCCCAACAACTATGACCATCACTCGACGCTCTTAACAACTGAATTAACAAAGTAACAAATGCTTCATAAAAATATAAAAATCATACAACCAAAAAAGCACAAAGAGCATCAATCCCTATATAAACAAACGGTATTGTGTGTATGTATAATTTATTCACATTGTACGCATAACGAAGCCTCTTCAGTTCAGGTCTCCAAAAATTTTCCGCATGGATAATCTCGGAAGAACGAAAGTATATTTGAATCATCATCAGAGGCGGTTATCTGAAACACTATATTTCAAACCCTAAAAGACAATCAAGCTGGTATAGTACAAGAGCTACCTAAAATCACAAAAGAGCTACTGATTCCTATTATCAAAGCTGTGAAAGTCAGAGAGCAAAATAAATTATCAAACACTCTTTTGCAAATAAATTCTTGTCATCTCTCTCAGGACTTTTATCAAACAGATGGTATGCACAACTCACTAACTCATATTGGCCTGTAACAAAACTCAGATTGAAAAGGAGTGCACGGAATTGTGAACGGGCATACATGAACCTTCCTCCAGAACTCTAACCATTTCCAAACCCAGAAATGCACAACACTCAAAAACAACTTCAACTTGAAAATGATTTTTCAGCTTAAATTTCCTCAATTAACTACAAAATAGAAACAGAAAACCAAAACTCGGAAAGATAACTTGGCCCCCACTTAGTTCTAAAATCATTCCACACAATCAAACCCTCATCGAACCACAAAATCAACAAGAAATTCAAAACGAGCTGAATCAACAAAATGCAGGATAAGAGCTAGTGAGAATTCAAAGTAGGAAATCGAAGATGCAGAGAAGACGTTCGATGAAATTACCGAGAGAGAGAGACTGGTCCTTGAGAACTTGAGCGGGAAATAGATGTGGTTTTGGCGCTAGAACGGTGAAGACGAAGTAAGCTCGATGAAAGTAGTTTAGTAGAAGAGAGGATGAAGAGTGCCTCCGATTCCCGATCTGCAAAAACAAAACAAAAGAAAACAAAAAAAAAAAAACTAAAATAAAAATCTGGAAATCTACCATGTTTAGAATGGGGCGAAGAGACCAAATCTAGAGAAGGAGAAAAGGAGGGAATTACTGTCGTGGTGATGTTGCTTAGAACCAAAACTTTGAGCTTCTTCCTTCATGGTTTACGGGTGAGGGGGAGATGAGAGAAGAAAGGGTCAGCTGAAAAGGAGTGAGACAAAAAATATTTGGGGGAAATTCAACTTTTAGAAAGAAAAAAAAAGGCAGGTAGTGACATTTCGTAGACTTTTTCACACGGAATTCTGTAGCTAATTGATCTTTTCACACGGATATCCGTGTTAACATTTCACACAAAAATCTGTACCAAAAACTTATTGTAACGGAAATCCGTCCCTCCATAATTCATATAACATAAAAAAAATTAACGATTTCTAAATAAACTAATTTAGAATACGTACAGAAATCAGTGTGAATTGATTTTCACACAGATAACCGTGTGAAAATGTTTTAGTTTTTACACAGACATCTGTTACTGTTGTTTGTTCACAAGGATTTCCGTTGATATTTTTATTGTATAAATTATTGTGTGCCCAATTATGCTCATTTCACACGGTTATCAGTTAGTATTTCTATTTTGCACGGATATCTGTCTCTAATAGACTTTTTCACACAGAATTTTGTAGCTAATTGTTCTTTTCACACAGATATCCGTGTGAAAATGTTTTAGTTTTTACACAGACATCTGTTACTGTTGTTTATTCACACGGATTTCGGTGTTAACATGTCACACAGATATTCGTGTGATATTCATTTCACACAGAAATCTTTACTAAAAACTTAGGGAGTTTCTAAATGTACCCGGCAAAATTCTAAGTATACCCAGCATATTTATTTATTTTTAAATATGTCTAATTAAACTACCTAATTTTCCCAAGTTGCCCTTATCTTGTACCCAACAAAAGAACACAGTGATGAAAACTTCCTAACGTAAATACTGTAGGTGAGAGACATGGAGAACAAAAATTAAATTGCTATTGTTTAATCAATCTTCCAGTCCTCATTTGATCCACCATTCAGAATGAAATTGCCCAACTCTAAGATTTGAGCACCTGGGTTGCTTATGTTTCTTGAAGTCTTGTCTTCTTGAATTTCCGATGGTTACAATATATGCTATAGAGGTTTCTTTGTTAAGGATATTGGCTACTAGGAACAACTCCTTTAATTCCTCCATGACTAAATCAAAAGCCATTATTCTGTAACTAATCATATTTAGCCAACGTAGAGCTCCATTTTGCAAGTGCCCATTCCAAGCAAATAGTTGACAGAATCGACATCTTCAACACCAATACCCCTTTATATTTCATTGTACAAAGCGGACAGGAAGGGAGAGGCCCAAGAGTCGTGATCTTTCGGTGAATTAGTTAATCCATGCTTTTACAAAAAGAGAGGTTAATCGAAATCACTGAAAAGGAATGAAGGATGCTGGGAAAGTTTTCATGGCCGTGTTTTTTTTTTTTTTTTTGCTGGGTACAAGATAAGGTTAGTTTGAAAAATTAGATGGTTTAATTAGATATATTTTTAAATAAATAAATTTGCTTGGTGTATTAAGAACTTTGCTGGGTACATTTAGAAACACCCAAAACTTATTGTAACGGAAATCCGTCCCTCCATAAATCACATAAATACGTCTTTTTTTTTTCTTAACTCCACACTTCAAAGGGCAAGACCATTAATGGATATAATGATTGAGACGCCGACAGTTAGATGTGAGAATTATATTATTTTAGGCTTCTAGTCCAAATTTCATCTAATTTCGTCTATGTTTCAACTTCGATCTTCTTGGTCAACCGAATAAGGCTTTATTATTAACTACACAATTCAAAGGGAAAGATAGTCAACGGATGTAAGGTTTGGGGCACCGACCATTGGATGTGAGAATTACAACATTTTAGGCTTCTAATCCAAAATTCATCCATTTTTGTCTATGTTTTGACTTCAATCCATTTGGTCAAACCGAAATTAGCTTTGTAACATTTAGTTGACCGATGTCGTATCCACCAACAATTATGCTAATAGTTTTACAAGACGTGTATTGGTCAATCGACGACGAGAGATGACAAATATAGCTTGAAAACTCTTGGTTTATCAGCGGTTTTGATGTGTAGATCGAGACCCAAACAACTTCGAAAATAGCTGAAATTTTGACCATAATTATATCTTCTTATCATGATGACATCTAACGGTCGATTTTGATAAAGTCTATTTCTTCCGCATTGTTCCTTGTAGAATGTATATTTTTCAGTACGACTAATAAACCAGTTAAACAACATTAGTAGGCACATAAGGATTTCGTTCGATCTAAACAATCGAAACTGGAAATCGATAAATTTGGCATTACTCATCTATTTATAGCGTATTAATAGGTATTGTGTAAAAAAATTAACCCGATCCGCCGTTATTTTGACATGAAATAAACCGGTCAACCCTTTAAACACTTCTACTTCCCTAAGGGGAGCCAACCCTTTAGGAGATAAAATTTCAGAAATTTTTACATTAGTTGATATAGCTTCTACCCATGAGAGCATGAGAGTTTACAGATCAAAAAAATAAGTTACGAGTGAGCGGTTATGAGAATATTAGTTTTATATAGTATTTAAGGTTTAGGGTTGACCTACTAGATCGAAACCCAAACGACGACGAAAATAGCTGAAATTTTGAACATAACCATTTATTCTTATCATGATAACATCCTACGGTCGATTTTGATAAAGTCTATTTCCTACGCATTGTTGCTTATGGAAGGTATACTTTTCATTATAACTAATAAACTAGTTATACCACATTAGTAGACATATAAGAATTTTGTGCAATTCAAAAAATAAAAATTGAAAATTGATAAATTTGTCATTACCCATCTATTTATAGCGTATTAATAGGTATGGTGTAAAAAAATTAACTTAATCCGCCGCTATTTCAATATCAAATAAAGTGGTTGACCTTATATACACCTATACTTCCCTAAGGGGAGTTAAACCACGAGGAGATAAACTTTTCAAAATTTTTACATTATTTGGTATACCTCATATTCATGAGAGTATGAGAGCTGACAGATCGAAAAAATAAGTTGCGAATGAGCGGTTATGAGCATATTAGTTTTATGTGGTATTTAGGGTTCAGGGTTGATCTAGTAGATCGAGACCTAAACGATAACAAAAATTGCTGAAATTTTGACCATAACTATTTATTCTAATCATGACAACATCCAACGGTCGATTTTGATAAAGTCTATTTCCTCCACATTGTTGCTCATGGAATGTATACTTTTCATTACAACTAATAAACTAATTATACCACATTAGTAGACATATAATAATTTTGTGCGAACCAAAAAATCAAAATTGAAAATCAATAAATTTGACATTACCCATCTATTTATAGTGTATTAATAGGTATTGTGTAAAAAAATTAACTCAATCCGCCATTATTTCGATATCAAATAAGTGGTCAACCTTATATACACCTATACTTTTCCACACGGAATTTTGTAGCTAATTGTTATTTTCACACGGATATCCGTGTGAAAAGGTTTTAGTTTTTACACAGACATCTGTTACTGTTGTTTATTCATACGGATTTTGGTGTTAACATGTCACACAAATATTCGTGTGATATTCATTTCACACAGAAATCTGTACCAAAAACTTATTGTAACGGAAATCCGTTTCTTCATAAATCACATAACTTAAAAAATTAACGATTTCTAAATAAACTAATTTATAATACGTATAGAAATCCGTGTAAAATACAGTTTTAGCAAATGTAAGATGTCCGTGTGTATTTATCTCATGTGTTATCTTTTTGTTTTTGTTTTTGTTTTTTTACAACAGTATCCACAGTAATCTGCGGGAATATTCAAATATTGAGCGGGAATAAATTGATTAGCCCGCCCTTATTTTTTGAAACTAAATAATTAGTCATTAGCTTTTATTTTTATTGATAATAATTTTCTTTCAAGTTATTTTGCCACAGAAATCCGTGTGAAATACTTACACATTTGTAACTGATATCCGTGTATATTTATCTGAGTAACACATGCAATTGTCATTCAATTGTTTGCATGGAATTCTGTCTCTAATAGACTTTTTCACACGGATATCCGTGTTAACATTTCACACAGATATTCGTGTGTTACTTATTTCACACAGAAATCTGTACCAAAAACTTATTGTAACGGAAATACGTCCATCCATAATTCACATAACATAAAAAATTAACGATTTCTCAATAAACTTATTTAGAATACGTACATAAATCAGTGTGAATTGATATTCACACAGATAACCGTGTGAAAAGGTTTTAGTTTTTACACAGACATCTGTTACTGTTGTTTATTCACACGGATTTCCGTTGATATTGTTATTGTATAAATTATTGTGGGCCCAATTATGCTCATTTCACACGGTTATCTGTTAGTATTTCTATTTCGCACGGATATCTGTGGCTTTTAGATACAGTAAATCCGTGTGTGTTATTATTTTGCTAGTAGTGATTGCTACCAGCGCCGCTTCTATCAACAGCCAAGCCGCCGCGGTCCTTACCACCAACATCCGCACCAAAAGCAAGGCTAATTGCCCCATGTTTAATGAACTCGTGCTCAATGCCACTAACACCAACCGGAGGATCCCATCCGCTTGCTGCATCGCCAAATAGCCAACCATCCTCTAGGTCGCTGGTAATCAAGCCACATCGAGCATAGCCCCTGCCCACATCACCGATCAGAGAACCAGATTTCATCTCCATCAGATCTATACTGTCCCATTCAGACCAAACCGAAAAATTGAACCCGTGATTACCACCGATGTCCTCCCCGCCACAATCTGTAGGCCAAACAGTGAATCTCGCCCTCGCATCAGACCTCCCTAGAGAAGTCGCACCTCTAATGCACCGATCCACTTGTAGATCGGCCTTAAAACCACCGTCACCACATCTAGCGCCGGTGACGAACATGAATAGGCAACAACGTAGGAGCAAGGAGTACCGCCAAAATCCACCGGCACCACCAAGAGGAAGACTAGAGAAAGGGGAGCAGATCCCCTTCGCAGTCAAAAACACAAGACCACCACCACCTAAAACTGGTCGCAATCGAGAGGCCTCCCTTGCGGGAGTCGGCGGAGCGTTACGCTCCATTCTCAAACGTTAATTTATGTCTATTCATGTCTAGATGTATAATTAAATATTGTTTCCACAAAGTATGTCTGTAACTCTGTATGGCCTTTCGCCTCTGAAAGCGTCCTTCCTTCTCAATGCCCGGGCATCCATCCAATGCATGTACAAATATATTGTTACAAAGGGAAAATCGTTCAAACAGTGTCTGAACTTTTCCAAACTATTAATTTTCATACCTATACTTTGAAAAACATCAAAATGGTACCTGACGATTTAAGCCCGACCCAATTTATGTACCTAACAACAGTAAAGCCGTCAACTCCGTTAAACTTTGAGGCCTAAAATTGGTACTTCCAATTTTTTTTTTTTTGGAGTTGACCCCTTCTTTCCCTTTCTTGTTCGCACGGCCATTCTTCTCTCTCTCTCTCTCTCTCTCTCTCTCTCTCTCTCTCCCTTTCTCTGCGCGCACTGCCACCGCTGGATACCTCGATCTCCGGTCATTGGATTTCGATACCGCCGCCACCAAATGATGCAGCTTGGAACGGCGAACAAAGCCTGAGCCCTAGCACCACCCTCCACCCCTTCCAGCCTTCACACGTGCACCTCAAAGTCGCTGCCCACTATTCCCAGATCTTCTTCCTATTTCCGGTTACCATCTTGCCATTCCGCCATCACCGCTTGACTCAGAATTCGCCGGAGATCAGAACCGAGAAGCCCCGCTGCCAACCCGAAGCTGGACGATGCCGTATGGGCCATCGCCGGAGCTGGAAGCTCCCTAACTCTTCAATCTCCAATCTTCCGTTCAAATTGAACACCATCACCATGAACAAAACTGCTTCAATTCTATATGTGAAGACGGGTCAATCACCTACAACGTCTTCCACTGCTTCTATGGCCCGGTCAAGTTCATAGCAGCTGTCCAATCCGTCAAGGTTTCGTTCTGGCCAGTATTGGGTACTGCTCTTGCTTTCCAAATCGTGTTTTTATTGGTTGTTCTTGTTGCTGGGATGTTCTTGTTCTTGGTGGTTAAGGGTTTAATGCATTGAGTCAGAGTGCGAATTTGATCCAGGGAATGCGAGGGGTGGCCTTGTCTTTGATGGTGTTTTTGGGGGGCGTTGACTGGGATTCTGGGGTTCTGCAGCCCGGTTTCGGAGCTGGGTTTGGATGGGGCCACTGATGGGAGGAAGAATTGGAAGATTTTGGCATTTACTCCTTCAGCTCCGGCTTTGGTCGTGTAGGTGGTGGATGCGTTGAAGCAAAATTACAAGTTCTATGGAGCTTGGCACCACCGTAAATGTGTACTGAGCAAGGGGCATTGTTCTTTAGACCATGAACTGAAGCTTCTAAAATTCAAGAATTGCGGTCCAGGAATTTCAGATTTTGTGCTGAATTAATTGTCTGAGTTTAGTTGTCTTGATTTCCCTTTCCAGATTGCTGAAGCGGCGTGCAGAGAGATAGAGATTGAAGAAGCTAGAGATTGAGTGAGAGAGATGACGAAACATGACATGGTCAAACTCAACACAAACCCAGATTTTATAGAACCTAATTAGCAATATCAGAAGTACCAATTTTACCCCTCAAAGTTTAACGAAGTTGACGGCTTTACTGTTGTTAGGTATATAAATTCAGTCGGGCTTAAATCGTCAGGTACCATTTTGATGTTTTTCAAAGTATAGGTATGAAAATTAATAGTCTGGAAAAGTTCAGACACTGTTTGGACGATTTTCCCTTGTTACAAATAAATCTTCCATATATACCGATATTCATCAAATAAATCAAGTCTCACCAATATTATATATAGCTATTACATGATCGATTGAACATACAATTGTAGTCTTCAGTTTACATTGTTCACTGTCCAACTATCCTCTGCAAACTGTTTTCTGCGCGCCAACAATGGCTTTGTCCAAAGAGAATTTTGGAATGCTCCTCATGATCGAGAATTACAAGGTGTCGTGGCGGTCCTCTTACAGATGTTGATGCCGGCGACCACATAAATGATAATCCCCGATCATCACCTTCACTTAAATTAATTGTTAACATCCCAAAAACAAATTGTTACACATAAAAATAAAGTGTGAGGATTATAGCTCCATTGGTAGAGCTGGCCGGAGCACTTACCCCTACGTTATTCTTATATAATTGCTTTCCAACTATTGCTTGCATCTATTATCTATACATTTTAGGCAGCTAGATGACCCGCACGATGCTGCGGATTTACTCACATATTTTAAAAACTAGTGTTTTTACCGGTTTCATATATTTACATATTATCCACACTTCTTTGCACCATCTATATGCATAAATTACAGAAGGAAACTCAGCGACTACATATTAACCTGGATTTGCTCTTTAAATGTTTGTCATAGTATGCTACATAGACTTGGCATAGTTGTTTTAACTTAATAGAAATATCAAAGCGTGGATTTGTCAAAGTTACACCTACATCTACATCTTGACACTGTTACTCTATTTAAATTCCAATTGCGGAGTTAACACAATGCATAGATATTACTAGATTTAGACCTCTAGATTCTAAAAAAAAAAAAAAATGGCATGTTTAGTTTTTGATCTCTACGAAAGATTTAGATATGCTCAATTGCAAAATTAAATGATTTTTGTTTGCATAGATGATAATTTGAAGGCTGTTTTAACTTTTCAACAGTTATATTGTGAACTACAGTGCCAAATATATACAAATAAAAAGAATTTTGACACACAAGCTTAATAGTTTAAACATTTTGAGAATGAAAATTAGAGGAATTTTGATTTTTGAGTTTTGAGTTTTGAATATTTAACGGTTGAAAATGCTCTAATATAGGTGAGGAAGAAAAAATCTGAATTTTTAAATAGAATTGTTTTGGATTTCATAATGAATGTGAAATTAAAACTCTTCATTTTCCAATGCAGACCTTCATATTTTTTCAAATAAATTAAATTTTTAAACAAAATCAAATTATTATTATTTTTTTATATCACTTAAAATAAGACCTAGCAGAGCGCTCTGCTAGGGTTTGTGGAACGGCAGCCCTCTCTCGTTCGCCGTGACCTATACCTACTCCATTTATGGAGAAAATTTCAGGCTTCGGCCTCTTTGTCTTCATCTTCGTTGTCTTCGATGGCAGTGGCTCTCATGTGGGGAGTTTGGGCGCTGCTGGGGCGGGGTCGATGGGACAACATTCTGTTGAGATGGCATCGCAGGGTGGCGGTGATTACTGGGAGGAGTGGGGTTCGGATAGAAGTCAAGGTGACCTCAGTCGGTTGCCTCTTTCCAGCGATGTTGTTGACGCGGTGGTCAATCGGTGGTTACCACAGGGAATTTTCCTTCGGCCGGATTGTATGCTGCTGCTGTTGTCCCGTCCGAACTATGGATCGGTGCATGGTGGTGTAGGCGGCCTTGTTTGGGCAGTCGGCGATCTTCGAGATCTGCGTGGCAAGGCAGAAGACGACCCCTTGATTGGCGGCATGGCGGATACTTGGTGTGTCACCGGCGGTAAGGTGGATTGCCTAGATGCGGTGGGTACTGGGTGACGACCTAGTGGGTTCTGGGCCCAAGAGGTTTTGGACATGGGCCGGAGCATCCATGGGTGGACAAGAGGCTTTGGGCCTCCATAGTTTTGGATCCGGGTGGTTTTTGCAAATGGATTTGGATCTGGGATTCGGGTGGACGTTCGGCTTGGACTGCTACCCATTATCTTTTGTGGGTTGTTTGTTTGTAAGAATGGATTGGGGCTCCTGCGCTTTATTGGTATTGGATCCAGGACCCAATTCTTTGGTATCTGTTCGTGAAAGATCGTCTGCCAACATAACCATGTTCTGACACCCTTGGCTAGCTTCGATTTTTAGGTGGGAGAGTGCTCTCATTCCGGCGCCAAGTTGGCTTTTGTAAATTAGGGAGTTGGACTTGCATGGGTAGTCAAATCACCAACTACTCAATTCACTACACGGTTGCAATCCGTAGTGTAAAATCAGCATTGCGTCTCGACGTTGCTGCTCTTGCGTTTTAAAATTTTTCTATTTCATTTGTAATTTTCATTTCGTACTGTTTTATTTCATTTTCGATGTCTTTGGGCATCGTATTGCTGTAATCTTTCAATTTCAATAAATGGCTGACCGATTCAATTTTTTTTTTTTTTAAGAAAAAGTGTAGATTGTAAATAAAAATATGTGAATTTCATTCTTTTATATAATTTATTTGTTAAACATAAATTTTTTTATGCCATGATCTACATACAAATTTGAAAAAGAAAATGGAGGGAAATCCTGTTACTGGGATTCTTCCCAACAAGGCCTCTGAGGAAGAGACTCGTATAAAGCAAAGGCTACACGTGATAGCACAGTGATTCATGTAAAGTAAAAACAAAGGACGGGGAAATTTCGAGAAAAGAAGCCTCTGCTGTTTTCAAGTGGCTGACGACGGACCGCTACTCCTGCTCCCTGCTCCTCTGCTCCATCAGATATCTTTCAGAGATTCGCGTTCCTTTAAAGATAAGCTTTTGCCGCTCCCCTTTGTTTTTCTTTATGGAACTTCACCGTACCTACTTCACAATCTTTTCTCCGCGAATCATTACCCTATCTTTCTTATCCACACTGCCCTTTAAGCAAAGAGACCATAGTCTATAGTAGAATTGTTTATTACAGTAAGTTCACCCTTGGGTTATTGAGTCATATACTATTTAATATTTTTTTATGTTTATTTACATGCTCTGGATTACTGATACAGTTTTTAAATCAGTTTCGTGGCCTTTCTGGATCAGTGTAGTGGCTTACAAACTGACTGAGTCACTCTAGGTCAGTTTATAGGTCATGAAACTTATCCAATAACTTAGAGGATAGAAATTAACATTAAAAAATAGTAAATAATATCTGACCTATTAACTAAACGAGTGAACTTTTTCATCATCAGAGCTTCAAAACTATGGAGTTTTGCTCTAGAGTTCTAAAGTCTGATAACCTATGGACAAATTAAATAATGAAACTAACCTAACCTAACGACTCCTCCGAAGTCCGAACTAGAACTAAAACGTAAAGAAAATTTTCTTTGAGCAGTACTTCTTACATCATTAGTCAATTTTCCTTTGCTAGAAATGCCTCGAATTTAATTGTTTAAATTCTTCAATTCATTAAAACAGGCAAAGCCCAAAACATTACAGATAACAAACTACACAAGCCAACCCAGATTCCCAGTACACCGCCATACGAACCAACACAGTAAGTTAACACAAGCTTAGAAACTGCACTAAACCTAGTAATTTCCCTCCTAATATTTTATTCGAAACCAAGGGCCGGAACCAAGCTGCACACCACCGTTTGCTGCCGTCACCTAGTGGCAGAAGATGACCTTGAGCTCACGTGGCGACGAGCACTGGTGCATGAGCGTGGGGCTGTCGTGCGCGTACGTAAATGTAGCCGGACACGCTTGCTTGAAGTACTGCGAAAAGCTCGACGCCCTACACGTATGAGGGCTGTTGTACTTGTTCCGACAGCACAGCTCGTCGGTGCCGAACGCCTCGCATGCGCTCTTGCACGCCACCACAGGGCCGTGACCGGCGGGTGACCTCACCTGCAGCCTATCGGGACACGTGGCCAGTAAGTTGGCCTTGCAGCCGACGACGGGGCAGACGCCCTTCCCCTCGTGCGGGGTCACCGTCATGGGAATGTTAAACCCGTCGACGAGGCTGACGCCGTAGGACCATAAGTCGTTGGGGCCGTGGTGGAGGACGAACTGGGCAAGAGTTGAAGGGGTAGCGCCGCCGGCGCCGTTGCACTCGAGCTTGCCGCCGCAGTCGCCGGTGAGGCAGGAGAAGTGGTTGTGGGAGTGGGAGCAGCCGGTGCGGGCCCAGATCCGGCCGGACCAGGTCTGGGTCGGGGCGGGGAAGGAGCGGTGGGTGAGACTGGGGAGGGCGAACCCGCCTTTTTCGAGGACGGGGCTGCCGGAGTTGGGTTGGATGGCGGGCCAGATGGGGAAGGGGCAGTTGTTGACAACGGTCAAAATGTACCCAGGGTGAGTGGCTTGGGCGAGAGAGCAGAGGGTGAGGAGGGTGGCGGAGAGGAGGGAGAGGCTGAGGGAGTGAGAGTGAGAGTGAGAGTGAGCCATTGTTGCGACGGGTGTGGGTGGAAGAAGGGAAGGTCTTGGCTGTGTCTTATAGCCATAAAATCAGTACGTATGCCAGGGACAGTGGAAAGACGGAAGTGCCCCTGTAATCGGTGTGCCAGTTCGGAGTGTCGATTTATGTGAAAGGCATGCTTTTTTGGGGTTTCGCGGAACCTCTTTTGAAATTATATCAAGAAAAATGGAAATATAAATGTAAAAATATTTCAAGAGTTGTAATAATAGAAAAAGAAAACAACATTTCAAGAGTTTGTCGTCAAAAGAGAGAGAGTCATAAGTCATAACGGAGTTTAGAGTTGGAGAAGAAGGGGAACGCCGCTACTTCGAGGTCGACGGTCACGACAAAACTAGTACAAATGTACAACACAACAATATTGGATTAGATTCCAGCAGAATCACTAGCAATTATCAAAATTATCATTTTCAAAGTTTCTTAACAATTTTTTTTCTTTATCAAAATTTAAATAATCCGAATCATTATAGTATATCCACAATTTTGTTAAACATGTGTGACGAATAACACGCACTGTAAGTGTGTAAATTGAGAGTATAAAGTAAATGTAAATTTATTATTAGAGAATACAATTATTATAAATAAGTCAAATGAGTAGTTATTGATGAGAGGAGAAAGTGTACATACATGTGCATTTACAAGCATAATTAGCTATAATGAGCTACGCTCATGGTACCGCCAGAGGTATTGATTCCCGCCAAAGGAATAGCCTACGGATACACACCCAGGCGAGCTACAGCCTGAGTCTCGGATCACCCCCAGATCACCGTCGACGCGCCGTGCCAAGATAGCATCAGAAGCTCCTGACGCTGGGGACTGAAGCACATCAGTCCCACATCGAAAACAAGGAGAAGATCAGCCTCCTCCTCACCTATAAAAGGTTCTCTCCTCTCTCCTCATTAATTACGCATTTACTACTCATTTATTGTTATGCTGTCTATATGCATTGACTGACTTAGGCATCGGAGAAGTGAAGACCGCCCAACGCGGTCTCCCTCTGACGCCCTGTCTTTCGTTTGACAGCTAGCGAAGATCACCAAGTCCACAGAGTAGCGGTCCGCCCATCGGACCTGCGTTAAACGAAGGTTTGGCTACCGCCGAACCTTGAGCATTAAAAGAAAGCGAGTAGGGCTGGGCGTCTGGACCTGAGAACCCGACTCGAACCGAGCAAAAAAGCCCGATTCGGTTCGATTTTGTGTTGGAAAATGTCGGTTCGGTGCAAAGCCCGACCCGAATTACAGTTTATCGGGTCGATGTCAGGCTTGATATTTTCCGGGACCGAAGGACCGACCCGAACCGATTTCTCCTCCATCTCAACCTCTCGAGATTCTCCTCCCAAGCCAGCTCCTCCTCCTCCTTCTCCATATTCAAATGTACAGAATTTCAGAAGAACCCAAAACCTATATGAAACAAACTATTAAAATTTGAGCATATGACATGGGAACACAGAGAAAGTTGTTGCTTTGAGTAATCTTACCTTGGGAACCAGTGAAGCCGGGAACTCCTTCACCTGCAAAAACTCTTTTCTTGATGGCCTCCTGAGCTTGAAGCTCAGAGCGGAGTAGATCGAAGTCGCCGAAGAAGAAGAAGAAGAAGATATGGTAAATAGAGAACTGCATAATGGGGATTGGGGAGGAAGAAAAGAGAAAAAAAAAAAAAAAAAAAAAAAAAAAAGAAGAAGAAGAAAAAGAATAAGAAGATATGGTAAAGAGAGAACTACATAATGGATTAATGGGGATTGGGGAGGAAGAAAAAAAGGGGGACAAAAAAAAAACGAAGAAGAAGAAGAATACGGCTAGAAAAGAGAGAGAGAAGAAAGTGAAAGAGGGTTATGCACTTCTAGGTTTTGTTTTGTTTCATTTCTCCCACTTAGGATCAAATAAATATAAAGTTTGGACAAATTATGCTGAGAGCGTTTCGTGCTCCTGTGGTTAGGAGCAAGGCTTTCGTGTAGGAGGTCGGGGGTTCAAACCCCGCCTCTCACCCAATTTTGTGTGTATTTTGCATAAAGCTGGGAAACTGGATTTGGGCCCGAAAAGCCCGAAGACCGAACCGGCCCGTTTGGGGTCGGTTTCTGTCGGTTTCCATTTTTGAAAAAGCCTGAACCGGCCTGGACCGATTGTTTCGGGCTCGGTCTCGATCTCACCAAATTTTGGGCCCGGCCCGACCTGAGCCCAGGCCTAAAAGCGAGAGAAAAGAGATAAAGAGAGTAGAAATGTATTAATTTATCTAAATTTTCATTACATTAACGTCTTGAATTTATTAAAGTGATAAAAAGGACATTTTCTAAAAATTTGGCTTAAGTGGGGAAACAACTGTACATAGTAAGAAACACACATTTTGTCAATATAAATAAAGTCAGTGATCTCATTATCACGCACATATTGTCCTTTAGAATTCAAAAGCGGTAAGTATGAGGTAACTAGTTTGCCACTTCAAAAAAAAAAAAACTAACTAGTTTGAAGTGAACTCATTATCAAGAGGCCAATATTCAAATGAATATTAGATGTTAAACCAACCAACTAATTAGTTGTTCTAGAAATTCGGTATTACAACTCAAAGATTACTACATAAGTTGAAACAGTTGGGAACTACTAGGATCTGAATCCTCTCCTTGGCTACTTATTAGAGCAAGTTCACCCATTGGGTCACCAGGTCACCTACTATTCACTGCTTTTTAGTGTATATTTTCATTCTTTGGGTCACGAAATACACTGTGCCGGTGACCTAGGGCATGAAATACACTGTGCAGGTCACCATGGTGACCCAGAAAGTGATCCAGGGTGACCCAGGGCACGAAATACACTGTCCCCGTGACCCAAAAGGTGAAAATATACTAAAAAGCAGTGAATAGTATGTGACCTGGTGACCCAACGGGTGAACTTGCTCTTAGCCTGCCTTGGTTATCCTTGACTTTGAATATCAGTCATTGATGAGATATCCAAAGGATAATAAAAACGTCACATCAGCAAAATGTGTATTAAATGCAAAAGTTTAGTATTCCACCGTTTTTTTTTTTTTTTTTTTAGTTGAAAAGGTTAATCCTTGTATAAATTTCAGCAAGCAGTACAATAACGGTTTACCCATAGGGTCGTCAGAAGAAGCCATTACATAGAGCACACTATACTAGTACACTCTTCACACAAGCATACTACTCAGTACACTCCTAGCACACCCACATTTTTTAATTAAGCGCAAACAAAAATAAGTCAGAGCTCCGAAGAAAAAATAAAAAAGACAACGGAGCCCAACACTACCTTTGCGATCTTTCCCACTCAACCCAAGAAAAAAATAGACCCATCCTTTCTTTGAATAAAAAGAGAAAGGCCCACTAATTTAAACAATGAAACATACGCCCAAGGACCTAGAACCCAGCCAAAATTGACCATAACCCTAGAGCCCAACCCCTAACTAGAGCCCGGCCAACAAGCCCATTACGAAGATACCCTAGCCTCCCGTATGATTCCACTGTCGCCCACCTCGTGGAAGCCGCCGCCGTCACCATCGAAGCTAACGCCACCAACTAGACCACCACTGCCACCATAACGAACACCGCCGCACAGACAGTAACCTTGACCACCGTCTGCATAATCACGATCATGGACAGACTGCATAATCTAATCCGATCCACAGTAACCCAGACCTGACAAGCAAGACCGATCCACCATCACCCCCCTCAGAGCCATGCGATCCCAGTAGTGCCAACCTGAAGAATCAACGCTGCGATCACCAAAGATGCGATCACCACCACAAGCCACAGGTCGTACACCAATACCCATCCTCACATCTATCCTCCCCAGAGAATCCACATCACTAGTGCTCCGATCCAAACTCAGATCGACCCCAGACCCACCATCACCGCAGCTAGCACCAACGACGAGGAGAATTAGGCAACAGCCTAGGAGCAAGGAGCCCCGTCGAGTAGCCCCGCCGACACCTCTAAGAAAGAGACTAGAGAAAGGTGAAAGGACACCCAACGTAGTCAACAGCACAAGGCCGCCACTACCCGAAAGTAGCCGCCGTTGAGGAACCTCCCTTGCAGGAGTCAGAGAATAAATCATCATGGATTCATTAGTATTCCACTGTTAACATAACTTAAAATCCGTCAACGTATCAAAAAAAAAAAAATTAAACTCCGTCAACAATCCTCTATTTCTTTTCCTTTTTTTATTTTTAATATATATATTTTTTCCCATCTTCCCTCACCTTTGCGTCTGGCAGTTCTCTAATGTCCTCTCATCCTTCCTTCACTACTCTAAAGCTCAAATTCACCAAATATGATAGAATCATGGAGAGCCCAGAATCCTAATCAAAGCCTTACCCAATCAAGCCTCTCCCTCCTCCCAGTATGGATAAACCAAGATAAGGAACTTATTCAATTCTTTGGTTTTGATGTTGGCTGGGTTTTATCACAAGCCGCCAGGAGAAGATGAAGATGCCTCCCAATATACACTTCCTTCTCTCCAAATTCTCATACACTTCATTCAATTATTCAATTTTCTAATCATCTTCATCGTCATTTTCAAGAATTTTTGGTTTGCAGATATACTGGATGATTTTGATTTTGATGTTAAATTAAACTGAATCTATTTTTTTCGTCTACAAAACTGAATCTTTATAATCTTGATCAGGGCCTTCTCAAACTTTTTGGAGGTCCTGTGCGAAAGCTTAAAATGCGGCCCTCTAAATTGTTGTCTTATATAAAAATATTAGGAAGACAAAATCATCGAAATCTCATTAAATTCATAACTGAAACGTATACTTTTAAACAAATAGACAGTATCTAATTTAATAAAATCAAATCAAATAGCCAACAATGTATGATCAATTATACCTCATTAATGAGCCTACAAAAGAGGGCAACTATTCGATCGACCAAGTTAGTCAGTCAACTTTAAAAACCAACAATAATAATGCCATATAGCTCTCGAAAACTCAGAGCTTAGTATACCAAAACCTAGGGTTTCTTGTAGCAAGGCGGCGGCGACCGGAAGGTTCTCTGCACGCTTTAAGGCGCTTCCGACGTCTTTCTCTTCTGGGGAACGAAGCAGGCTTGTTTGTGGAGGCGTCGGACCCGTGTTGGTGGTGCTAGGATTGGAGTGAAGATCTGGTTTCAAGGTCATCCTTTTGTGGCGACGTCGTTGTGATCACAGGCGGTGACACCGTCAATTTCTGAGGAGGTTCTGTTGGGTTGAAGACGACGCCGGAGTGAGGCGGCGACAGGTTGGATCGTTTTGTCGGGGCAAGTAACGACCGGCGCAGGTTTAGTTGAAGGTGGCTCGAACCCTTGCAGGCTTTCTTCGGGGGGGGGACTTCTTCTGGTGACTCCTATGGTTGAAGAACGTTGGTGGCCCCCGGAGTGATGAGGATATGATGCTCTTCTTGAAGTTCAGATCCGGCCATACCTGGGTGGCTAAGAGGGCGGGCACAAGGTTGGGGTCTAGGCTCTCAGCTTCTACGGCCTGGTGGGCTGGGCCATAGGGCTTGCCCTATTCTTTTTTTCTCTCTCCTTTGGGTTAGCTTGGTCTGGGTCTTTTGGGGGAGGCATATCCTGCTCTTAGTCCTATTTTGCTGCTAGGTCAAAGCTGTTTGCTGTTTTCATGAGTGGAAATGTACACCATGAAGGTCTTAGGTGTCTAAGCTTGTGAAGATGATTGCTTTGTCTTATGGTGAATAGGAGTAGGGGACTTATTTTCCTGCATTTTACTTTCTAGCATTTTCCTTCTTGGATTTTAGGTTTTGCAGTCTCAGCTTTTTTGGAGTTTCGTCTTTTAATAATTGAGCATCGTTTATGTAATATGAGGGGTCTACGGACTCCGCAAACTTGACCGAGTGAGATCGTCGTATGATTTTCATCAATGGATTAGTTTTCCGTTTCCCTAAAAAAAAAAAAAGGACAACTATTCAATACAAATAAAAATTACAAAAAGATCTCACATAAAACCCTATGTACTTACATAGGCATTTGCAAGCATAATTAGTTATAATGAGCCACGCTCATGCTACCGCCAGCGGTGCCGGCTCCCACCAAAGGAGTGACCTACGGGAACACAGCCAAGCAGGCTACCGCCTGAGCCCTGGCTTACCCCCAGATCACCGCTGACGCGCCGCCACGCGCCGCGCCAAAACAGCATCAGAAGCTCCAGAAGCTGGGGACTGAAGCATATCAGTCCCACATCGAAAACATGAAGAAGATCAGCTCCTTCTTCACCTATAAAAGGTTCTCTCTTCTCTCCTCATTAATTATGCATTCAATACTTACCTACTGTTACTTTGTCAACGTAAATACATTGACTAACTTAGGCATCAGAGAAGAGAAGACCGCCCAACGCGGTCTCCCTCTGACGCCCTCTGTATTTTACTTGACAGGTAGGGGAAGCTCTGAGAATATCACAAGTAGCGGTCCGCCCATCGGACCAGCGTTCACAAAGGTTTAGCTACCGCTGAACTTTTAGACATTAACACCCTCAAAATAAAACATTCTTCCAACCAAATGTTGATTGATATATGAGCATCAGGCCTTCCTCCCTGCTTGACTTCTCTGATCCTTGTCTTACTGTTAATGTCTAAAAGTTCAGAGGTAGCCAAACCTTTGATAACGCTGGTCCGATGGACGGACCGATACTTGTGGTGTTCTCAAAGCTTCCGCTACCTGTCAAGTAAAATATAGAGGGCGTTGGGCGGTCTTCTCTTCTCCGATGCCTAAGTTAGTCAATGTATTTATGTTGACAAAGTAACAGTAGGTAAGTATTGAATGCGTCATTAATGAGGAGAGAAGAGAGAACCTTTTATAGGTGAAGAAAGAGCTGAACTTCTTCATGTTTTCGATGTGGGACTGATGTTCTTCAGTCCCCAGCTTCTGAAGCTTCTGATGCTGTTTTAGCGCGGCGCGTCAGCGGTGATCTGGGGGTACGCCGGGGCTCAAGCGGTAGCCTGCTTGGCTGTGTGCCCGTAGGTCACTCCTTTGGCAGGAGTTGGTACCGTTGGTGGTAGCATGAGCGTGGCTCATTATAGTTAATTATGCTTGCAAATGTCTATGTAAGTACAAGTCCCCCAAGTCCCCAGTCAAGGAGGGCAATCTTGGTTGGGGAGTTGCCTAGCGGTTCGAAGCGTTGCTTCCGCCAGTCTTGCCAAAGCATAATTAGCGTCAGTGCTTTGTCAACCATGGACTTACTGAACAAACGCTTTGTACCCTTTCGGGTGGGCCCCTGCTAGGCCCCCCAGGGAGTCCCCCACTCCCCGGCTAAGATAGGCCTCCTTTTGGCCAGTGTATTGTTTGTTGCGGGGAGCTGCGCTGAGCAGAGGGTATTGGGTAGCGAACCCAATCTTTGATACCCAAGTGGTGGGGGTCAACATGCCTGATCAGGGCCGTCGAAGACTGTGTTGACGCGTCTCCCTACCTGTCTCGGAGGACCATGTTTTGAATGCAACGCCGCGTTGCGGTCGTTGTCAAAGTGAGGCGTTGCCTCGAGAATCGCCGTTAGCGGAAGTTCCTCCGCTGATGATAAGTAGCATGCAATGCTGCGAGGACCCGCCTGGCGGTAGCCTGGTGAATGGTGTTGCGGTCATCGGAGACGGTCTTACTAGCGGTGTTACGCTTAGCGGAGACTATCTTGCTTGCAAGATGGAAGGGGAGAAGTTTCGCTAGCAGAGTTGCACTTAGTGGAGACTATCTCGCTTGCAAGATGGAAAGGGAGAAGTTCCGCTAGCGGAGTTGCGCTTAGCGGAGACTATCTCGCTTGCAAGAAGAAAAGGGAGAAGTTCCGCTAGCGGAGTTGCGCTTAGCGGAGACTATCTCGTCGATTGGTAGTCTTCCTATTCCATGGTTACTTCGGGTAGACGCTTCTTGTGACTGCCCGACACGTGGCTGGCACCGATTGGGTTAACGTGCGTGATAACGTCTCTTCAGCATGCCCGTCACCTCGCTATTAATGCGAGTAATTATTGATTTTGTAACCGAGGCGTCGCCTCGGTTAATCCGGAGAGTAAGTGCGTTTGTGGGGCACGTGTAAGGTTGTGGTGCGATGTCGTTTTTCAGCGGACTGCCTAGATTAGTTTGATGTTGACATTAGGGAAACCTGGTGTTTTGGCACTTTGCTTTGAACTGGTGTCGTCGTCTTCAAGCTTCGTTTTTTGAGTTCCGAGAAGAAGACTGCTATGATTCCGTGAAGTTGTCGATCTCTGAAGCACGAAGATCTTCTGCAGTGAAGATATGCGCCTTCGATCACACCAAAGCTTTCATCTTTGAGGTTGGCATCTTGAATCTGAACCCAGTTTTACTGGATTTCTGTGTTTGTTTTTTTTTTTGTCAGTTTCTAGGTTTTTCATTTTGGGGTGTTCTGTTCTTCCCCGGTGTGCTCTGAGGGTGTAAAGCGAGTTTTGGGGATGGGTTTGGTGTTTGACAGGGAGTTGGGGTCTAGGGATTTGCTAGATGGTCGAATCTGGGTTGTGTATGGGTGCGTTTTGTTCTTGTTTTGGCGTTTTCTGGGCAACTGTTCTTGATGTTCTTGGATGCAACTGACGTAGGGATAGTTTAGATCTTGTGTGAACTGATTGGTTTGGGTTTTAGGGTTTGGGATGGCTAGCGTCGTAGAGATCTCGAGCAGTGAGGATTTCAGGTCTGATGTGTCGCTCAACGTGGCGGATAGGGTGTTTATTGACTCGTTGCGTCCGTCTTCCCCTACCGGAACCTCACTGTCCGAACCACTAGACATTGTGTCGGTACAGACTATACCTTGGGAAGTTGCCATGGGTCGTGCTGGTCGTCCTGAGAGTTCTAGGGCAAGAGAGGATGCCGCCACTCGCAACAGGCGGGAGGAAAGGTTGGCGAGCAATAACGCCGCTAGCGGTTCCGCTGGCGGGGAAGAGGTTGAGTCAGCCTGGGTTCTCAGCGATGGCACAGTGGTTGACGAGGCGGGAGGGCCGATGCCAGCGGCTGCCGTCAACCGTGTGAAGCGGGTGTTTCGCCTAACAGGTGTAGTGAAACTGCGATAACCGCTGAAGGATGAGAAAGCGTCATTCCTGCCAGCGGGGCATGCCGCCTTGCATGAGGCGATCTTTCGCCAGGGAGTGACATTCCCGCTACTGCCAAACCTCCAGATTTTGGTTTGTGAGTTTGGCCTCGCCTTTGGGAAAATTTGCCCTAACATGTGGCGGTTGCTGATGGCGCTCAACTCGCTATAGCGCCTGTCCAGTTGTGAGGGTCCAACTGTGGCGGAGGTACTGCACTTCTATGAGTTGGTGTACGTGAAACGCCAAGGATGCAGCGGGCAAGTGAATCTGACTCGCCGCCAGGGGGCGTCCAAGCTAATCGAGAACTTGAAGGACTCCATATCACCCTGGCGGGGGACCTTCTGTGTTGCTACCGCCAGCTGGGAGTACCAAGTAGGGTCGAATGAGGGGGGAGCCGACATTTAGGATTAAGTCGGAATTCCAACCTATCCGAGGTTGTCGCTGGCCCCCGCTACTCATGGTTGGTTTTTATTGTATAATAATTCCTTCTGTTGTAATGATTGTGATGTTTCTTTGTGTAGCGGGCCTGCGGTATAACCTGATGCGTGAAGAAGAGTGCCGCGTGGCGAGAATTCGAGGCTGTTGGCAGAACCACAACCTGCTAGACCTTCGCCTACTCACTGGGTGGGAGTTGTTGGTCGATCAACAATTAACACGAGCCCTTGGTAAGTATCTTTCGCTGATGTGTCCTTTAGTTCTGTTTTCGTCGGGCTAACTTTTTTTTTTTTTTTTTTTTAGATTCTCCGCCGGGAAATAGAACGAGTCTTGAGGCCTTTGAGAAAGCCATGGACCGCGCCGAGATCAACAACTTTCTGGAGAGCATGTACGCCTCTGGGCTGGCGGCACAGAAGACCATCGTTGATCCTGAGACACTGGCGCTGAGCCAGTCTGAGACGCCCGTGGTGCTACCGATGCCGCACCACTCTCACCTTGGTGCTGATGGTTCGGC
Source organism: Rosa rugosa (assembly GCF_958449725.1). Lineage (NCBI taxonomy): Eukaryota > Viridiplantae > Streptophyta > Magnoliopsida > Rosales > Rosaceae > Rosa > Rosa rugosa. The sequence goes on along the minus strand of NC_084821.1, from coordinate 15,558,245 downwards.
GGTCGTTCAGGCGGGAACTGGCGTGGACCGTGGGGCTGCCGGCTGGAGCAAGGCCACTGCTGCTACTGTGCAGCAAAGAGAGAGAATGCCCACTAACCGGCGTGGGTCACAGAAGGAGAAAGTGGTGCCGCCGGCTGAAACAGTCACCGTTGTGGTGTCAGAGTCGCAGAGGGGATCGAGGCCTGCCACCGCTGGATCCACACGGGTGGTGCTTCAGAGGAAGCGTCGCCAAAATGACTCCGGTGGAGAGGAGGAGGAGGAGGACGCAGAGACCATCGGGGCCCGCCAGCAGAAGAGGGTAAAACAGGCACCGCCCAAGGTGCTCGTAGTTGCCGACGGGGAGGTGTAAGCGAGCGACTTGGACTCGTTTGCCGCGTATGCAGAGTTCCTGACCGATCATGAGCGGGAATTTCTTTTCCACCTCTGCGAGCGGCTGGGTTTGGCGGCCAAGAGGGGATTGTGCGCTCAACCGTCGTTGATCAATCGCCCTTTAGCTCGGCCTTTGGACATCTCTCAGTTGGGCTGCATGAGATGTTCCTAGCGGCGTCGAAACAGCCCCGGGTTGAGCGGGAGCTAAGGGGACAGATGACTGATCTTCAGAGGGAGCTGGGTGAGGCCCAGGACAAGCTGGCGGAGGTGCAACAACAGTTGACCAAGGCCGAGTGTGCCGAGGCGGATGCTCGCGGCAAGCTGAATGTCGCCATTGCTCGGGACATTGAGCGGAACAACCGTGTGGCTGAGCTGGATCAAAACATAGCTCTGTTGAAGGATCAGCTGGCGGCGAAGGTCAAAAAGATCTAGATCCTTCAGCGGGACTCTGCCGCCAAGTCCGTGGAGGTGAAGCGGCTGGCTGATGAGGTTGCCCAGCGGGAAACAGAGAGGAGCCTAGTGGAGGCCGCCGCCGTTGAGGCGTTTAAGCAGTCGGCGGAATTCAAAAAAGCGATGACTGAAGCGGCGAAGGCCGGTGCCGTTGCCAACGTGGAACTGTTGAACCAGAAGGGCGCCATCGACTGGGTCAAGGCGTCCCAGCCCGCTGGGCCGTCAGGTCAAAACGCACCGCCTGCGAAGGGTGTGGTTCCCGTTCAGGTAGCAGAGAGAGCGGTGTGCGTCTGGTGGATGACTCTCAGCGGACCCCACCTCCTACTCACTCTGAGGTCTCCCGTGCTGGCTTTCTGGCCACCCACACTCAAGCAGATGGTACCATTATAACACCAAGCCCTACCGCTAGTGGGTCCGATCAGACGAGCCGTTTGGCCAAGCAACAACCGCCACCGGAGGGCGAGGAAGTCGCCGCCGCTCCCCAAAATCCTTGAAGATCTCCATAGGTATGTAGTGCCGCTGAGGCCCCTTTTTTTTTTTTTTTGTTAGTGCCGCTAGGGCTTTTTGTACTGTGACGAACTTTGGGCGGGGAGTCCTGACCCCCAATATACAATTGGTATTTTGCTTCTGAAATTTTTCCAAGTGTGGATGCGTTTGCTGATTGCATTGTTTGAATATTTATGAACCGCTAGAGTTTTGACTGCTGTTTTGTGACTCAATGAAACATTAAAGGGATTAAAATTGTTCCAAGTGCATGATGCAGCGAACGTAGTCCGCCAAATATTGTTGGCGTTGCCAGTTGATTCTTGTGCTTGGACTTGGCGACAATGGTTTGAATAATTCCTCGTTTCATTGATATGTCAGCGTTTACAAAAAGCGGGGTTGTACCCGTTGGGTAGCTTCCCTTAGCTAAATATTGTGTCAAAAATTTAGCTAAGCCAAGATGCTCTAGGGTAGCGGTATGACTATTTGTAGTAATACCGAAGGTGCTCGGTATTCCAAGGGTGGGTCGTTGTGACGCCATCCTTGTCCATTAAGTAGAAGATGCCAGGGCTAACGACTTCCACAATTTAGTATGGACCTTCCCAAGTTGGGCGGAGTGCCGTTGGCAGTGGGATGACCTCCTTCATTACCCAGTTGGAGGTTCCGGGCCTTGACCCTGGCGTTGTAGAAACGCGATACCCGTTGTTTGTTTTGCAAATTGTGCAGATGGGCCTTGTGTTTTTTCTCCTCTAGGAGGTCCTTGTCGAGGTTGATGCCTTCGCCGTTGGTCTCAGGGCAGTAGCCTTCGACTCTAGCGGTAGGTTGAGTTGTCTCAATAGGTAAGACGGCTTCAGTTCCGAACATCATGCAAAATGGTGTTTCACCAGTGACGGAAGTTGGGGTAGTCCTGATGGCCCACAGAACTTCCGGCAGCTTCTCTGCCCATAAACCCTTGGCGTCGTCGAGTTTCTTTTTTATCAACTTCTTGATTATCTTGTTTGCTGCTTCGACTTGGCCGTTGGTTTGGGGGTGAGCGACAGATGCAAAACTCATCTTAGTGCCCAGGTTAGCGGTGAAAGATATGAGTTCCTTATTGTTGAACTGTGTGCCGTTGTCTGTGATGATCGTGTGGGGGACACCATAGCGGCAGTAGATGTTCTTCCAGAGGAAGTGAGTTACCTTGGCGGTAGTTATTGCCGTCAGTGGCTCCGCCTCTATCCACTTGTTGTTGTAGTCGATGGCGACAATGATGTATTTGAACTGGCCTTTGGCGGTTTGGAACTTTCCCATCAAGTCCAGGCCCCACGTGGAGTGAATCCATGGACCAATGATGATCGACAGTGGTTCCGCCGGGGCATGTGGGAGATTAGTATATTGTTGACATTGTGGCAGGATCTTGATATCCTCATGGCGTCGTCACCGAGCGTAGGCCAAAAGTAGTCTTGTCACATGGTGCGATTGGCCAAGGATCTGGCGCCCGAGTGGTTTTCACATTCCCCATCGTGTATCATTGCCAGGACGACCTTTCCCTCCTCTAGGGTTAGACACCGGAGGTTGGGGTGAGTGAAGCCCTGGTGGTAAAGCTTGCCATTCTGGATGTTGTAGCAGGTTGCTCTCTGCTTGAGCTGTCGTGCTTAGACTTTGTCTTCTGGCAGTGTCTCATTGCGCTTGTATTTGATGATTTCGTCCATCCAACTAGGGTTGACCTCAATGTTGAAGATCTCCGCTAGGGTTTTTGTGATGCTTGGCTTGTCAAGACACTCCACCCTTGTGTCCGCTGGACTTTGGTGTGGCTGGGCGGTTGCTAGTCTTGCTAGTGAATCAGCCTTGGGGTTCCTTTCCCTGGGGATCTGTGTGATGGTGTGAAATTTGAATTTTTTGAGGAGCGTTTTGACGTACCCCAAGTATGCCGCTAACCGTTGGTCCTTGACCTGGAAACTGTCATTAACCTGGTTAACGACAAGCTGGGAGTCGCTGAATATGTTGACACTGTCAGCTCCTGAGTCGATGGCGAGGAGTAGGCCGGCAATGAGCGCTTCATACTCCTCCATATTGTTTGAGGCTTTGAAATTGAACTTTAACGCGTATTCCACATTCAGTCCCCCTGGCCCTGTCAAGATGACTCCGGCGCCGCTAGCCTTGGCACAAGCGGAGCCGTCCACATGTAGGTTCCAGTCCGATTGCTGGGGGACTGGTTCTTCAGCAGTTATCATTTCCGTGTTGGGCTCTGCCCCTATGTTAGGTTCAACCTGTCGCTCGGTGAGCTCAGTAATGAAGTCCGCCACCGCCTGGCCCTTCATGGTGGTTCTTGGTTTGTAGTCGTTGTCGAACTTGCTGAGCTCGATGGCCCACTTGCTGAGGCGCCCAGAGTGTTCAGGGTTCTGCATTACATGCCTCAGCAGTTGGTTTGTTAAGACATGAATTGTGTGGGCCTGAAAGTACTGGTGGAGGCGTCTAGCGGCGACGATGAGTGCGAGATCGAGCTGCTCCAGGGGGGGATATCTTGTTTCAGCCCGGTTCATGCCTCTGCCGGCGTAGAATACGGGGAGCTCATCCTGGCCGTCCCGCCGGACAATGGCGCAACTTACCGCTGACTGTGATACCGCTAGGTATATATATAGTGTCTCCCCCTGCACAGGAATGGAGAGGAGTGGGACCGCTGCCAAGTACTCTTTCAGGTTCTGGAACGCCGCCTCACATTCTGGGTTCCAGTCTATGACCTTCTTGTGGGTTGTCTTCAGGACTTTGAAAAATGGGAGACATCTGTCAGTAAGTCTGGAGATAAACCTAGAAAGGGCGGTTAGTTTGCCCTTGAGGCTCTGAACGTGCTTCTTCCACTCTGGAGCCTTCATGTTGAGGATGGCCTGTACCTTGTCAGGGTTTGCCTCTATGCCCCGTTCACTGACTATGTAACCTAGAAATTTGCTGGCGGTGACTCCAAAGAAGCATTTTTCTGGGTTGAGGCGCATACTGTAAGCCAAGATAATGGCGAATATGATTATGAGGTTTGCCACGTGTCCGCTGGCCTTTATGATTATGAGGGCATCTATCATGCTGAGTAGCTCGTGCCCAGCAGTTGCATCGACCAGTTGGTCTATGCGAGGTAGCGGGAAGCTGTCCTTGGGGCATGCCTTGTTGAGGCCCTTGAAGTCGACACACATTCGCCACTTTCCGCTGGGTTTTCTGACCATGACCAAGTTGGAAATCCACTGAGGGTAATTGACCTGGCGGATGAATCCAATGCTCTGGAGTTTGGTCACCTCCTCGCCAATTGCACGATATTTCTCCTCGTCAAAGGCTCGTCGCCGCTACTTGACAGGGTAGGCGGATGGTTTGATACTTAATTTGTGTGTGATGATCTCAGGGGAGATGCCTGGCATGTCAGCGTAGGACCATGCAAAGACTGCGGCGTTATCACGTAGAAATTGGGTGAGTTCAGGCGCTACCTCTGGGTCTAGCTGAGCGCCGATAAGGACTGTCCGCTCAGGGTGCTAGCTGGAGATGTTGATAACCCTTAAGGATGTTTCTGGGTTGACAGGCTCTTTTTTGACATATTTCTTCTCGTCATCCCTGAGGTCCTCAAAGATATTTGGTGTCGGTGCATGGTTTCCCACTGTTAGGATTTCATGGCGGCGCGCTGATCGTGCCACGGTTGTGGAATAGCATTCTCATGCCAGTTGTTGACTTCCCCTCACACAATCTGTCCCGTTGGGAGTAGGGAACTTCATGAGCAGCATGTATTCGGCGATGATGCACTTGAGCTTGTTAAGTGCCGGTCGACCGATGATGGCATTATATGAACTGAAGCAATCACAATGATGAACTCGGTATGGATTGCTGCCGTGTATGGACTGGCGCCGATAACTAGTCGCATGTAGTCAGAACCCAATGGTTGTGTGACGTCACCGGAGAAGCTAAGCAATGGCTCATGATCCTGTAGTAGTTTTCTATTCCGCTGAAATTTGCCGTAGTAACCATTGAAGATGACATTTACAGCGAACCCGCTGTCGACAAGGATCCTTCCCACTGACCATTTATCGAGTATGGCGTCGATCAAAAATGGATCATCGTGGGTCAGATGTACTCCGCGCTCCTCCTCCTCTGAGAAGGTGATGGGCTCCCAACCAGATTTTGGGAGTTTAGTGGTCCTCTCGTAGCGGATATTGCACACCTCCTTGGGGTGGTTAGCACGTGCATAGCACTTTTTTGCCCTGTGAGACATGTTGGTGATTGGCGCTCCACCGTCGATGGTGTTGATGCGGCCCATGGGCTCATTGTTGGCAATCACGGGTGGTGGTTGGTGCACATTGAATTGCTCCATCCTACCATCTCGGTACAAGGTCTCAATGGCTGTTTTGAAGGCGTTGCAGTTGTTGGTATTGTGTCAGCTGTCCTCGTAGTATTTGCACCACTTGCCGGTGTTTCTGGGCTTTCCCACCCTTGGGTATTTTCGTGGGGGTGGTGGCGGGATCTGGTCCTTGCACTGGTCGTATATTTCCTCGTATGAGGCTGTGAGGACTGTAAACACTGCGTACCGCTGAGAGGACTCCGTCTGTTTACCACGGTTATCCCCATGAGACGAGTGGTTGCCCTTATTGTAATGTTGGTCCTTCTGCCGCTTGCTCTGGTAGTTGCCTTGTTGCCACTCTCTCTTCTTATCTCTCTTCTTATCAGTTGGTGGCGCAGCAGAGGTTTTGCTAGCGGTTTCCTGATGGCTGGAGGAGGGTTGGGTGGTCTTTACAGGTGTTGGTGGTGGGGGGTTTCTCCATATGTGATAAATTCTGCCTGTGCATGGATGACAGCCTCGCTCATGACATGGTCGTAAGCGGCATTTGGATGATTGTAATTGAGGTGATAGAGAAATGGTCCCTTGAGGAGTCCTTGCTTGAAAGCTGCCAGTTCCATTGTCTTATCAAGATCGCGGCACTGGGACGTTGCCGCTCTCCACCTGGTGACAAACGCCTTCAATGTTTCCTCCACTCCCTGCTTGAGGTTGAACAGCTGAGTTGTACTGTGGTGTCCAACGACCAATAGGATGAACTGAGAGAGGAAAGCATTTGATAGGGCATGGAATGAGTCAATGGATCCCGGCGGGCACTCAAAAAACCAACTCATCGCTTCACTATCCAGCGTTTCGCTGAACAAGTGGCAGAGGGTGGCGTCATCGAACCCCTTGTTATTGGTGACTTTTTTGAAGGTGTCCATATGGACAAAGGGGTCAGTCTTGCCGCTGTAATGTGACATCTTTGGTGTCTTTGCGTGCACCAGGCGGATGGCATGCAGAATCGTGGCGGTGAATGGTCCTGGTCTGGATGCAAAGAGTGGATTTGGTATTGGCGCTAGGGCGCCTGCCTCCGCCCGGATTAGCCTTTACTCTAGTTATTGCATCTGCTCCAGTATTAGGGCGGTTGTGTCTCAATCGGGTCCCGCCTGGATGTTCCGCTGAACCAGCTCTCGCCTGAGGGCAGGTACTTTACCCTCGATTGTAGCCTTGAGTGCCGAGCGGTTGGTATACGGTTCTGACTCCGCCTCCTACTCCAGCATTAGTCGGGGTGGAGGAGGTGGTCCCATTCCCCGTAGCTCTGGTGGGTTTAGCGGTACCTGCATCTGTATGATTGGTCTGGGTACTAATCCGCCGGTGTTGGGTTGATTGCGTCTGGTGCTCCGCAATTGCTCACTTTGCGCTGGGTTGGCGTTTGCTTCCAGTGCCTTCTTCAACTCGTCAAATCTTGACATCAGTGTGGCCACTTGCTTTGGGGCCTCGGCCTTTTCTCTGCGCTCTTGCTCGCGTTCTCTATTTGCTTTGTGAAGGTCCGCCAGTGCCAGCTCATACATAGCAGCGAGGTCCTGTACCGGTGGGCAGCTGCCGCTCGGCTGAGCCTCCGCTGTAGTTTGGGTTGGCCGGATCTGGGGAGTAACCTGGGGTTCCTTGCCGGGGTTGACCAGTGTGTTGAATAGTGCACGGTTAACGTTAACCGCGGGGTTGGTGGGATGGGGGTTGGCGGACTGATCCGCTTGCTCCTCAGCGTTTCCCTCGCTACCGTTAGTCATGGTGGGATGGCCTTTTGTTCAAGGGTTTCCACAGACGGCGCCAATGTTAATGTCTAAAAGTTCAGCGGTAGCCAAACCTTTGATAACGCTGGTCCGATGGGCGGACCGATACTTGTGGTGTTCTCAAAGCTTCCGCTACCTGTCAAGTAAAATACAGAGGGCGTCAGAAGGAGACCGCATTGGGCGGTCTTCTCTTCTCCGATGCCTAAGTTAGTCAATTTATTTATGTTGACAAAGCAACAGTAGGTAAGTATTGAATGCGTCATTAATGAGGAGAGAAGAGAGAACCTTTTATAGGTGAAGAAGGAGCTGATCTTCATCATGTTTTTGATGTGGGACTGATATTCTTCAGTCCCCAGTTTCTGGAGCTTCTGATGTTGTTTTGACGCGGCGCGTCAGCGGTGATCTGGGGGTACGCCGGGGCTCAGGCAGTAGCCTGCTTGGCTGTGTACCCGTAGGTCACTCCTTTGGTGGGAGTTGGTGCCACTGGCGGTAGCATGGGCGTAGCTCATTATAGCTAATTATGCTTGCAAATGCCTATATAAGTACACTTACGTTTCTCAATTCCCAGAAAATTGCTAGGGCTTTGCAATTTTAAAAACAAATCAAAGTATTAGGAAAATTATACAAATTGAACTATTAAATAATATCTAAACAAATACTAAAGCAAACATTTATTTATTTGTGGATACAAATCAATTAAACATAACTGAGTCGTGACTAGGGTCTAAGGATTACTGATGAGCTTCATTTTGCTTCTAGATCTCTCATTGAAGAATGAAGACTTGAAGTGGGAGAGAACTAGGACTACTCTAATTTCGAATTTTTTTAGAGCTATCAAAGAATGAAAAAGGATATAAAAGATTGATGAGAATAGAGAAAGAGACGATGAGAATTGGAGGGGGGGGGGTGGGCGAGAAAGAGAGAACAGAAACCAAGAGGAGAGGATTTGGGAAAGTCTGGGGTGCTATAATTTTTTTTTGATTGACACTTTCACAATCTGGGGCCCTATTACATATTATTCTTAGTTTAATTATATAAACATAAAGCTTTAAAAAAAAAAAGCGCTGTGTTGTCGCCCATCTTGCACCTGTTGAGAGCCAGCTTTGATCTCGATATACCAGATGATTTTGATTTTGATTTTGATTATGCTTTTGTTACATACAAATTTTGAAACTCATTGTAGATTTGATGCCTCCCAATATACATCGTCATGGGGATCATCTTCATCGTCATTTGGAAGTATTCATGCCTCCCAATATATAATGCCGCCGGGAGAAGGAAGTGTTGAAAATTTGGAGAGAGGAGGAAAATAAAAATTGAATCAAGGAAGAATGAGAAATGAACTTCTTTTTTCTTTCCGACAAAAAGGAGAATTGAAATCTAAAAAAAAAAAAATAGCGGAAGAACAGAACTTGAGAACATGAGGTAAGGAATGAACTAATGAAGACGAAGGAAAGAAGTAGAACTCAAGAGTTAACATCTCCTTCCAAACGTCGTTTACATTTAAATTACTTTTTTTTTTTTTTGGAGAAGATTTAAATTGCTTATTTAATGAGTTTTAGTGAGTTAATGGTGAGCTGTCATATTTGTGGCCTTTTGATATCTCATCAATGGCTGATATTCAAAGTCAAGGATAACCAAGGCCAATAAATAGCCAAGGAGAGGATCTGGATCCGAACTGGTTTCTATGATACCTAAAGGGGGAGTGCTAGACTCACACTTAAGTGAGTGTGTGTGAGCCACACTCAGACAAGTGTCAACTTCTCATAGCTTTCAACTAAATTACACAATAACAATTAAAACTGTTTTGAATTTTTTTTTCCATCTCTACCCTTGAGCTATTCAGTTTCTAGTGTCCTACTAACCATATTTCTCCCTCCATTTTCTACTTTCCCTCCACTATCCATTTCTAGATAGAACGATTGAATAGATAGATCATATTTAATCAAAACCCATGTAATTGTGAATATGCTTATAACAAAAAATAGGTACCACTTAATAGCCTATTACGAGCATAATCAAAACTCATTTAATCAAACAAACTATCCTCTCCATTCTTGATTTATTCAGCTACAGTTCAGTTTTTGTTTTTTTTTTTGGCCAAGTGGTGCTGCATTCATTACTAATAGCAGCCAGGTAGCTTATTACTTTTCAATGAATAACATTTAGCAAACTTGGTTGGTAACGTATTGCAAAATATCAGCAAAAAAAAAAAAATCCTTCTTTCTTCAACCATTAAGATCAACAAAAAATAAGATCAGCTAAATAAGATCCTTCTTTCCATCAACGTTTTGCAAAATTACATCATCAAAAAATCAATTTTTCAACCAATTTACTTTGAGGTAATTAAGCCTTTTGGCATGGGAAAATTGAAGAGGAAGGTCTCTCTCTTTTCCAAAACAGGGGTAGAGATGGGAAAAAAATAAATTCAAAGCAGCTTTAATTGTTTTTTTTTTTTTTTTGTAATATAATAGTAGAAAGTCATGAGAAGTTGACACTTGTCTAGTGTGGCTCACACACACACACACACACACACTCATACTTGAGTGTGTGTATGAGCCTATGACTTTTTCACTTTGTTTAAAAATGATGACATATAAGAATGCTTTCAATGAGTAGAGTTAGAAGTTGCTTCATAATTTTAAATGTTTTTTCTTTTGAAAGAAGGACATCAAGTTTTTATTGATTCATACAATGAGCAGTTAAGAAGCTACTTAGGGCTAGAAAAACAAGACCACTCCACCTAGCAGATACATCAGAAAACAGAGCCAACTTAGCAAACTTATGTGTAGCTTAATCGAACTCTCTAAATACATGGGAAAAGAAAGCAGAAGGAGTAGAAGACAAAAGAACTCTGATATCTACTACATAATTTTAGATGTTAAGATCTTGGCCTTTTTAATTTCATTCAATATCCTTATTAATCAAGTAAAAAATTAGAGAGCAACAAATTCGAACTAGACCATTTTCTCAAATCCGCATAGAGGGAATGAGAACACTCTCAATTAGAATAATTTTATGAAAAATGAAGATTACAAGCCACCTTTATATATCTATAAAATATAAATGCTATGAGTCTTTCTTCACAAATCTGACTTCAATCTTGATATAAACATATAATCAGACATGTGAATATTGATACAAATTGAATGACTATTCATCGATGAGGTTCAAATTAAGTCTCTTGAACGTAAGTGAAGAATGAGAAGTTGCTTCATGCACAAGTGGTGAGGGCTTAATGTTCGTTCGTAGCATTATGCTTCAATAGTTAGATATGCTCATCGTAAGGATTAAGGACATTTTAAACTCAGAATTTCACACAAATAAGTGCATGTTTCTAATATAATGAAGTAAAGTTGTGAAGTTCATCTTTATTTGTTTATTGATAATGTGCGCGCGCGCACGCGCGCGCACACACACACACACATATATATAGGATTTTTCTCAGGTAAGGATATCCTTACCTAAGCTTATGGAACGGATTTCCAGTTTTTGGCCAGTTTTTGATCACATATTCACATCTTAACCGTTCAGTTTTTAGGTCCTAATGTATAGATCACTTATGCAAATTTTCAGCCAAATTGATGATCGTTAAGGCATCCAAAACTGCAATTTACACTAACGAACCAAATCTGTCGAACCGGAACCGTTCGTTTTCATTGTTGTAACTTGTAGTTTTGAATGCCTTAAAGTTCATCAATTTGGCTGAAATTTTTCTGGGATGATCTATACATTAGTAGCTAAAAACTAAACGGTTAAGATGTGAATGTGTGATCGAAAAGTGACCAAAAACTGGAAATCCATACCTAAGCTTAAGTAAGGATGTCCTTAGCCAAGAAAAACTATGTATATATATTAATATATCTCATATGAGTGTATGACCATACATAGGCTAGATCATAATCTCCTTCACAAAATCTAAGCCGCATGCGATCGAATCGAGAGAGTTCCTAATACGTAATACACATTTAAAATTGGGTTGCACACACTTTATTTAAAGTGCCTAAAATAAAAACTTAAGCCTACGAACAATTGCATACATCTTATGTACAAATCAGTCCAACTTGTGAATTCGCCTAAGCATTCTTAGTTGTACATAATCAACAATATCTTTTCTTCAATATTGTTCTGGTACCGTTTTGTTTTAGCTTGTTTGAGGGGAACAGAATCAGGTTCCATTAATATAATGACTTCTCTTGGTCAAGCTAAAGGAATTCGAAAATTCCTCATAATACAACTCAATGCACAAAGCATATTGCATATAGCAGAGCTACCAAAAGTAAACAAACCAAACTAAAAAAGAAAAACCAAAAGTAACAACTTCTAAACTAAATGTTCTGGTAGCGTTTTGTTTTAGCTTGTGGTATTTAATTTCGTTTAAAAATACAATAGATATAGAAATGTTAATGATCTCTTTATTATGTTTATCCATCAAATTTTATTATCTTATTCAAATTTTAAAAAAATGGTAATCGTACGTAATTGAGTGATTCGATCTCTCTGCGCAACAGCCCACACCACCATCCTTCCATTATTTTCCTCACTTCCTCTTATCAAATCCTCATCAATTTCTCAAGAGATTTCAAGGGACATCAAGATTTGAGATTGGGTATAATGGGAAGCCATAAATCAAGGTTTGTCATAATTGCTCCATAGCAATTTGTGACTTGTTCTTGTTACTTCTCACTCTTCCTCACCTTTACCTCTTTAATTGATGTATATTGTTGTTGATTTGTTGATGGGTTGTGAGTAATCTATTTAGGAAACTAGGGTTTGAGCCCTAGCATGGATTTAATGTAATAAATATGCTTTGATTTAATGGTTTTCAATTTTATGTATGGCATATGTTCTAATCTATATTATTTGTCTTAGATGCATGCTTAGGAGCTTGATAACTCTTGAATATGTAGATGAGCATGTCTAGAACAAATTAGGGGACCTAATCACTTCTCTAATTTATGGTTAGGACACTTGTTTGGAACATGGTTAGTTACAATACCAATTTCGATAGACGTATTGGCTAGCTTGGGAACCTTGATTCTAGGACTCTTCGCCTTTTGGTGCAACTATAGGCCCTAACAAGACTCTAGATTGTCCCAATTGAGTTTCTACGACCCTTGATCCGGAGTAGGAATACCCTTTAAGGAATCTAATGACCCATGAGTCTTGAAAAGCTTTGGGTACGGTTCTTGATGCCATTATGAATTGAATGACCATTGTCGGAATATATTTGTGCATTAAATTTGGCTAGGAGGATACCATAGTGACCTAATTTCCATTTCTTGATAAGTTTTTATTATCTTTATTTTTAGTTACAATTTTAATTTTCAATTGTCAATTTTATCTTTCGCAATCAAAATCAAACTTCACAAACCACTTTCATTGTCAATACCACTTGGTTTTGAGCTTCCGCATTTATTTGTGGTTCTCTTGACCCATTTTAGGCTTGGTTTTTCCGAGCCGGGCATGTAAATAGCTTGGTGCTATTTTTTAGGTTTTATAATTGTTAGTGACTTAGTAATCGGCACAACCAAGGATTGGAGTTAGCTTTTCAAACCCCGTGGTACGATAATTTCGGGTCTAAATATTTCCCATTTCTTTGATGACCGTGCCCTTATTGCGCGTAAGTTGCATTTAAGCACCAAATCAAATGACTTGATGCATAAACTCTCGCAAGCGTACGGTCAAGATAGGGAAGTATTAAGCCCAAAATTATCGTACCACGGGGATTAGTGGCTAACCCACAATCCTTGGGTAGTAGGAACTAAAGTCATTTAGCATGCAAAAGAAGAACAAAATAAACAAAAATTCTACTCTAAGGCACCAAGCCTTAGTAATGCTCGGCTTTGATTTTCACCAAAGCCTAATCAAAACTAAGAGCTTAGTGGTGGATATGCACAAATGAGTGGAAGAGTTAAATGTTTGGGGGTTGATTCTAACTTAACAAATAGTAATGAAATGTAAAGCAATAAAAATGAAAATGAAATGTAAACAATAAAAATGAGAATGACGGGTGTTAGGGAGGTTCCTTCACCAAATCTCATGTGTTGGAAGCTAGTCTAATGTAGATGCAAATCTCCTACATTGGCGATAGTCGTATCCAAGGAGGTTTAAGGCTCAAGGACCAAAATTCTCTTACATGGTATTCCTACTCCGATTCAAGGGTCGTAGGAACTCACTTGACATTAATTAGACCCGGTTCAAGGGTCCCTAATTCACATCAAGAGACCTAGAGATCGAGGAATTAGACTACTAAGCGACCCGCCGCGCAATCACGCAACGGGTGTAAATCACCATGCTTATAACCCCTCGAATATGAAATTGAAGATTTCTAGCTTAGGAATTAGAGGGGGTCAAGCCTCTAACTCCTTCCTAGACATGCTCAAAATACACACCCTATAGTTGACTAAGCTCCTAGACATGCATTTCAACCCAACAATAATTTATATAAGCATCCATCATATGAAAATTACATCATTACATTAAATTAAACATCTTTTACACAAAGTTTGGGTTAGGGACACAATCCTAACCCCCAACAAGAAAATTACTCACAACCCATAATTATGAATATCAAATATACAAAATTCAAAGGGAAAAGAGTATAGAAGTGTAGGAGAAAACAAGAATAATCACAAATAGCTAAAAAACTAGCATGACTCGTCTTGAATTAGAACTCCCACAATTACCCAAAGTCTTGAATCTTGTAGAGGTAAAGGCCTTTGATGAATCCTCGAAGCTTTGGGTGAGTAATTCTTCAATTCTCTAAAATAAAACTAACAAAAATCTGGAAAATAGAGAAGGAGGAGAGGAAGGGCAGCAGCCCTCCCCAAGCTGCTGTGCGGCGCTGTTCGTGTGTTCTCCCCCTCTCTCCCACGTCGACAAGCACTTCTTTGGCGCTACATCAAAGGATCTGTTAGCGTGAGTCATAGTTTCCTATTAGGAATAGACTACAAGGGAATATATTGTTGTAACTACTTACCTTGTATTTGTAGTGTAGTACAGTAATACACAATAGTTGTAGTACGATTGTAATCTGTTTATATACACCACAGAATGGGTTTAATAAAATCATCAGAAAATTTATTCTCTATATCTCGTCTTATTTGACTTGGTATCAGAGCAAAGATCCAAGAGGACTTTGTCTCTTTTTCTATTTTTTATTTTTAGTGTGAGGAATTAATTCAAAAACCCCATTGTTAGGGTTATTCCCTCCAAGAACGATAAAGAGCATCTTCTTCTTGGACGTCACTCAGACCGGCCTCGTCTCTCCAGACCCCCTTCGTCTTCCTCCGGCGCCGACGATCAGCCTGTCCAGTTCGTCCTTCTCCGGCCATCTGCAGTTCCTGACCACCCAGATCGATTCCCGTCTGCGTTACTTCCGCTGACAACTCAGATCGATTCCCGTTCAGATCGCTCCGACAACCTAGACCGCCGTTGCTTCCATCCCTCGCTCAAGTTGGCCAGATTCTTCAGTTGGCAGCCTAAGTCCGACCATGTCTGACCTGATTCTTCTTCCCGTCGCAATCCAGATCGATCGGACTCAACTCAACCCAGTCAACTCAACCTGGTCAACTCCAACAGGTTCCACAAAAAAAAAAAATATCTGTTATTATTTTTGGAGCCTTCTGTTCTTCTTATTTCCGCTGCGTACTTTGGGATTTGTGTGTTTTTTTGCTATTGTACTATTGCAATGGGTGGTGATGACAGTCAAAGTTCTAAGGCCAATGAGGTCCAGAAGGTTGAGGTCTCTGTCAAGAGCTCAGAAGGTGGTTCTTTCGGCGGTACCAAACTCACTGGTACCAATTTCTGAACATGGAAGAAGATTATGTCAGTTTATCTCCGTGGAATACACAAAATGGGGCATGTGACTGGAACAATCAAGGCTCCTAGCGAAGATGATGTGGAGGCCTATGCTAAGTGGGAAGATGATGATGGGTTTGTAATGTCAATTCTATTTCGAGCCATGACTGATGATGTGCTACAAACAATGTTCTAAAAATTGGCCTAGGCAGCGCCTAGGCGGTGGGCGGCAAGGGACCGATTCGATTTCATGAATATCGTTGGTACTAGGCGTTAGGATGTTAGGCGGGTATTAGGTGGGGCTGGGCGTGCCTAGGCGGTTTTCTCCGCCACCCAATCTCCTCTCTCTCTTTGTCTCTGGCACCCACCGCTAGGAGCAAATTCATGGGAGAGCAAGCGTGGGTAGCTACCTCGATATTTTGCATAAGCTATGAGACTTCAAAGCTTGGAAATTGCGTTGATTAAAACGATTGTGAAGGAAGGAGCAGAACTGCAGAGGAACTGAGGAAGAAGACAAACTGCAGGAGGAAGAAGACAATGACTCGATGAGTAAAGAGGTTGCTTTTATGTTTAATAAACTTATCCTTTTTTACGACACCGTTTCGTGAGTTTTCAATTCTGATAACAATTAAATGATGTCGTGCTGTCGTGGAAGACCATCTTAGTCAGGTGACTTGAAGTGTCCAGCCAATTTTGGAGTATCTCTCGACTAATCCTCTTGCACGTGGCTGCTCCATTGATTATCTCTCCAATCATCCAAATTGAAGTAACATTTCAATTTATTAATGTTACATTAATATTTCACGTGGCTCTGGAGTATCTCTCCAATCTCCAGTAATCCTCTTGCACGTGGCTCCTCTTACATTAATATTTCATTTATTAATGTAATAATAACATTTCAATTGATTAATTAAATTAGAAAATACATTGAAACGCAATTACAATATGGTTTTATATATTATTTATATAATTATATATTATAAAAATAAAAATAAAATTAAAAACAAAAAACCGCCTAGTCCCCGCCTAGACTCCCGCCTAGACCTCTAGGCGCTAGGCTCTGGACCACCGCCCGACTAGAGCCTAGCGTTTTTTAGAACCTTGGCTACAGATGGTGGAGGAATGTGAAACTGCTGAGGCGATATGGAAGACATTGGGGGATTTGTATACCAACGAGTCTAATTTTATACAGGTTCATGAATTGATGTGTAAAGCTGCTAGTATGCAACAGAATGGGCAACCAGTAGCTGTGTATTTCACCAAGCTGAAGAATGTATGGACTGAAATTGATCAGAAGCGTCCTTGCAAGATCAAGAATCAGGAAGATCTTGTGTGGTACCAGAAGGAGAAGGAGCTAGAAAGTGTTTATGTATTCCTGAGAGGGCTTGATGAGAAGCATAGCAGTGCCAAGGGAGAATTGCTCAGAATGACAGACCCTCCTAGTTTGAACACAGCTTTTACATACATCCGTAAGGATGAGTCTCAGCAGGAGAGTGTCAAACATGCACAGGTTGAAGTATCTAGCCTAGCCATTTAGGCCAAGTCACCGGCACCTTTCCTTCAACAGCAAAGTTCAGCCCCACTTCATCAGCAATGTTTCCCACAAGGCTTCACCAACCGCCCTCGTCCTCAATGTTCTTATTGCAACGACCTTAGGCATGTTCGAGAGACTTGTTGGAAGTTGAACCCACACCTTAAACCTAAAAAGCAAGGTTATCGTCCTAAGGCGAAAGCAGCTGCTGTTCAATTGGTCCAAGAACTGGATTTCTATGGAGTGGTTGGCCAAGATCATCATACAGCAGGTGGAGTTACTCCTACAGCCTCTATAGCTGGTCGAGGTAAAATTGGTATGGCTTTAAAGGTTTCTAACTTTGTTGGTTCTGATACATGGATTATTAATTATGGTGCCTCCGATCATATGACTTATGACAAATCATATTTTACTGAATTGTCTTCCCCACCAGTGTCCTATGTAACCAATGTCAATGGTGAGACCTTTCCTGTGTTAGGGACAGGGTCAATTCGTATTACTCCCACCTTAAAACTTCATAATGTGTTATATGTGCCTGACTTGTCTCACCATTTGATATATGTTCCCCAGTTGAATACTGAGTATAAATGCTCCGTAACCTTTTATCCTATGTATGTGATTTTTCAGGATCTTCTCACCAGGGAGATAATCGGTCGGGGGTATCTAAGAGGCAGGTTGTTCCATCTGGATCAGACATACGCAGGAGAGAAACCAGGAGTACAGTCCCGCGCCGCTTTGACTTCGAGTTCTGATAAGCTAAGTGAAATTTGGTTGTGGCATCGCTGTTTAGGGCATCCCTCTTTTAGTCTTATGAGAAAAATCATGCCTACTTTGTTTATTGGTGTGGATGAGTCTATTTTACATTGTGAAACATGTGTTTGGGCCATGAGTCTCCTTTTGGGCCATCGGACGTGTGACGTGTCTTGGTTTTACAACGACGAGCTGATCGACTATTTCGATGCTGAGAACTATCTGTAAGTCTGCATATGAACCTGAATATGAAGAAGAAGAGGAATTTGATAATTAGGGCAGCAATGGCTGGGCTTGATCGAGATGCATCACTTGTGGGAACGAGAAACTATGCTGTTTGGTTTAATTAGTTGTTTAATTATTTTCAACGTACAGTATTTTTCCGAGAGCACTATGGGTTTGTCATGTCAACCACAGGTTTATCTAGTTTGCAATGTAAGTCGATCATGAGACGAAAGTCATGAAATCCTAGTTGGTGCGCGCCTTGTCCAAGTCCTTCTATTTTTTTTTTTTTTAGTCAAAGTCTTTATTTGGCTCTTCCAAAAGAAAAAAGTCATTATTTGGCAATGTACGTGTAAACTCGCACTTGCCATGGGATTTAATTCAACGGGTAGGCAACTAGGTTTGCCAATGACAAGCTTTCTGGGCAGTCCAGGTCGCCGGATCCTTCTAGTTGGCAGGTGGGTTGATCTGCTCCTCTTGGTGTAGGGGTGAGGCTCTTAAGTCTCATCTTGGGCCTCACTTGGAGGGTATCACTCCTTTGGGTTGGGTCTTGGGCATCATGCTTGTGTTCTCCGGGTGGTTGGCTCCTCTTGGCATAGGGTGGGTCTTTTGCGTCTAACTCTTGGTTTACGGGTAAGTGAGTTTGGGCCTAATGTTAAGGATTGTCTTTATTCTACATTTTATGATGCGTTTTTAGTCTTTTTACACTTAGTTAAAGAGAATTTTTGAATATCACAATTCAGTACATTGGTGATAGGATTCTCGCTAAGTTTTAATTTTGAAAGACTAGTCATAGTCTTATAGGCTCACTAAATAAGTGGGCTCCTGAGCTGTGTTAGTTGTTTCTCAACTACTTGACCTCTTATGTAGAGCACAAATATAAGAAATTACTGTACGCGTCGTTTTAACTATGAGATTAATGAAATCTCTTCTTGTTATCATTAAAAAATAATAATAATAAATAAATAAAATAAAAAATCAATAATTTCGATCTAAAACTCTATATTACTATTATATTTATTTATAACAAGAAATGCAGTTCCTAATTTTTTATTCCAACCTACTTTTAGGGCATATCCAACCCTTTAGTCAAAATCCATAGCGATTTCATGAATTTTGACACCTCTATTGTCATTACTATTCATTCAGATTTTGTATATTCAACCTCATTTAGTCAGAAGTCATAGCATAATCTCAATAGACCATGAGGACCACCTCCTCTCCCTTCTTCTCTGTTTTGGCTTTTATTCTACAAAACTTAGTCAAAATGACTGAACTTTTGACTCAGGGGTCATTTTAAGTTTTTAACTACATTTTCTATTGGGTTGGAGGTGCTAGACTTGGATTGGGGAAGCCAAAATGACTTTTGACACTAGGGTTGGAGATGCTCTTACCTACACACTAATAGAAGACATGCATAAATTATAGTCTACAAAACTACTCAAATGTATAAATAATTAAGGTGGGCCTATAAATCACATCAAACGTACAATCTTAATCCAAGTCCGGCCTTCAACAACAACTTTCATATCTATTGTGAGCTTGAGATTATGCAAGTCTCCATCAGTTTAGTAGTCCACGGGTCAAATAATGATTTCTAAACTCTTATTGTTAAGATTTAAGTTTTTATTTTAATTTCTTCTTATATCTATATCTATATATCAAGTAAAAATAAAATTAACAGATTATATTGAACTAGCAACTTCGTTAAATTAGCAAAGACGAAACGACTATATTCTCGATATATGATAGATACTTTAAAATTATGTTTCTACGAATGATGAATACTACAAACAATATATATATATATATATACACACACACACACACAGTCCCTATCTAGAGCGAGGCATGAATGGTCGAAATGTAGATATGCGACCGAAAAATGACCCTAAACTCCAACCTCACACTTTTTCAGAGCGAGGCCTCACTCTATATATATATATATATATATATATATATATAAAACGTAAACGCCATGAGTTTTCCTTCATAAATTTGAGTCCTTAACATCCACCCATGTTATTGCCCAAAAAAAAAAAACATCCACCCATGTCAAACATGTGATAAACACCAAATGACTACAGATCGATTGTTTTACGTACAATCACTGATTATAAATAAAGATTGGCAAGTTGCTTCATGCGCATGCAGAAGTAGTGAGCACTTACTATTAAACAACCACAAGGAATATCTATGTTGGAAATTGTGGAGATTTGTAAGTCACTGATGTTTGTAAGTTTATTACACTGTATTAGTAAATGGATAGTGGAGGAGTGGCGTGGTGCCAAGCCTCTTGGGCTTGTGATTATAACTATATATACACGACTACTTGAGGGTCTGTTCGTCAAGAACTCAGGATACAAGTTTGACTTCGTAGTTCTATCTTTCACGTCCATAGAACTACTGTAAGCATGTTATCATATTTAAGCATTATGCTTCACAATTTAGATATGCACTTAAGGTTTAAGGACAATAAAACCAATGATGAGGATATGCATGCAGTTTGAAACATTTTTTATTTTCTTCACTTTCTTTTAGTTTATGAAACAACATTGTTATATGGATGTGTTTGCCTCAAAATCGTCTCGGTCGAAATGAGGGCCGAGGGACCTGTGGTTGAATCGTCCTTCTAAAATTGCGCGGGCATGCCAACTCGCGGCTGAATGGCCGAGCGAGGTTCAAATCTGATTTGCGCTTGTATCTGACTGCTTTCAAGTGATTGTAGGCCGAGGAAGGAACCCTCTCGGCCGTTAGGTTCTAATACCTCTGTTGCAAGGACTTCGGTTAGGCGTCAATCCTGACTGGGATCTTCTATCACGTTCACTTCTTGGGTAAACTCAAACGTATGGGTGACAAGCGAGAGATCTATCGGGTGAAGATATTGGCAAATCACGGTGAAGACGAAGGTGAAGTGGACTCGGTTGTCAAAGCGTTGTGAGATGATATGTGTGTGAACAGCGAATCGCATCGATCCAATCCGGACTGGCCGAAATAGATCAATGGATGATAATTCTACGTTACGAACTACTCCTAAGTGCGCAAAGTAAAGTGCATATAAAGTAAATAAACAAGAAAGTAAAGCGCTTGAATGTAAAGTACTGAATTGAAATAGAAAAACTAGAAATGAAAACAAATTGTGAAAGTTGAATCGAATGTAAAGTACCTATGAGATAGCAAGAGAAAAGTTTGAGAGTAAAAGTTGTATATTGATTTGTTTGTGTGGTGCAGGACCCTTTACAATGAGTTACAAGGTGCTATATATACAAGTCAAAAACCCTAACTAACTTGTCCTCCAAGACGTGGAACTTAAGTAGGATTCTCCTTCCTTTTAGGATTGATTCGTCTCATAAAATCCTGACTTGGCTGATATCTGAAATCTTCACAATCGAAATCATTAATCGACTCGAACTCCTTCCTTGTGAGAATTCCTTCCTTGAATGACCTCTCGGCCGAAATTATTGTTTGGGCTTGGCCGAGCACTCCTAGTCCTTCTCTTGACCTGTTTGCGCATTCACCCATTTTTCACTTGGTTTGTCTAAAGGCATGGTTGTATGGCCCATTTTATTAATTTTAGGTCGTCCGACCCAAAGTCTCAAATCTCAGTCAGGTGGCTGAATGACCCATTCTTCTTAGTCGTATGATTCAAAGCTATTACCTCGGTCAAGTGACACCTTCAACTCAGACACATGACCCGATGTTGTTTCGGCCGACTCTTCAAATTGCCTTACGTAGAAGTTTCTAAATTCAGGTCCAAACAGGATGTACGTATCAAAGTACATGTACCAAGTTATGCTATACATAACCACTGCAAGTGGCCTAGTGGTTCTTGCCTTGTTGGGTGTGCTCCCCAACCTAGGTTCGAACCCCGAAGCTGTCAAAGTGGCTAGGCACTGTGCTGCAATGCACAGTTGGAGCATTTCACATGCGCCGAAGGGGTTTATCTTGGGCCTAGGAAGCCTTTGGGCTCCCCTTGACAAAGTAAAAAAAAAGTTATGCTATACATCTTTTACTTTCTAAAAAGACAAGGCACATTTAAAAGTTCAAAGAATAGAACGCAAAACAACAGTAATTAAATTATACATGGGCATTGTGAGAAAAATCAAAATACAATAGTCATTGCAGTCCACAAGGAACTCCTCTAGTTTATTTGTCATCACTTATTCACAGATTTCCAAGAGCATGCAAATCAAGATTGTACGATGATGGGGTTTGAAATGTGGGATTTGAGCTCCCATAGCTCGAAAATTCCATTGACAAAGTCATAGTATCCACCCCGAAGTGCTAGTTTTTTATCCAAGTGTGCCTTTTGAACAAAGGGGTAGGTAAGTAGGTTTGCCAGTGACAAGTTTACTGATTCCTGCATAAAATTATGACAGAAAAATCATGCTGAGAGTCATGCAAAGTTATATATATGAAGCTAATTTTAGCCAAAAATGAAAGTGAGAGCATAATTAGCTTACCCTTGCACATCTTTCACATTGTTCATGGAAATCTGCACTCCCAGCTTCTGCAATAACCTCAGCCTTGGCTGGTAAACTCATTTTCACCCATTCATCTATGCAGTCGCTGAAAATGTCAATCATGGAGATGCAAAGTATCAGAAGGATTAGAATGATTTCTGTTCCAGCTTATATATTATGCAATGCAACAAATTTTGTATATGAAAAGAAGCCTTACAAGGGCTCAGAGCCATCCTCCGGATAAGACATTAGCCTCTTTATTCCACCACAATTACTGTGTCCCATTACCAAAATATTTGCCACCTATAAGATTTTCTCCTTGTTAGTTAGCATTCCAAAGTGAACATGTATGCTTTGACATATAGGATTAAAGAAGTTCAACATAAAAATTAATTGCAAAATGTTCACCCCGAGTTCTTTGACAGCATATTCTATGGTTGCTCCAACTCCTGCATGTTTTAGCTGTGAAGCGGATAATAAATATTAGCTACGTACCGACGTACGTACGCATAGTAAAATGAATATATAAGTTACGATTACTTGGAGATAACTAATAAGGAACTGGGCTATAGCAGTTTGATTAATTAGATCTAGGTAAATTAATTAACAAACCTGATCAAAAGCAGGAACCATGTTAGCAATGTTGCGAACGATGAAGGCCTCCCCAGGTTGGAAGTGAAGAACATGTGAAGGACACACTCGAGAATCCGAGCATGCAAATACCATAAACTGCATATGAGATCAATTACCAACAAATTAAAACACATGTATCTTAATCAAATCATGATAATTAGAAATAAAGGATATCAATTATGGCCTAAAGATGGAAAAGTATACGTGCCTCGGGGCTTTGTCCTTGGGCAAGCTCATCAAACAAAGCTGGATTTGTGCTGCAAGAAGGAAATTGAAAGATATCAGTTTCTTGCATTGTGCTTTTAAAAGCAGTAATTTATGAGTTCAAAAACATACTTTCATCAACAAGACAACAACAGAGTAATGTATATTTCTTACTCGAAGTAGCTGGTCTTGAAGTGCATGAAGCCATCTATAATTCTTTTAACTGGGTCGAGAGGGCTGTCGATTGGGCTGGTCGGTGCATTTGGTTCAGCTCCTTTCAGGTCATTGCACTCAACCGTGAGGTTCTGAAGTTTGGGAGCAGCTACATCTTCCAGGTCTTCCTTCTGATAACTACAAGCCCGCCAAGTTAATTAGCATTTCATCATCATCGCCATGCGTTTATATATTTTAAGCAGCATATAGTATTGTTAGAAATGTAACATTTCATTAAGCAAGTTCGACAGTGGAATAACAACAACTATAATGTAGACTATAGTCGATCCTTTGGGTGTGAGGGTAGGTGCTAATTAATTTATGCATCAATTGTTGCATAATCCTCATAAGATAAGAAGATAGAATAGACTGGACTAACCTCACAAGCTTTTTCAAGATGAGATCTTGAATATTGGTCAAATCAGATAACTGGCTAGTCATTTTTTCAAGTTACTTCCTGCAAATTAAGTAAAATGAATAATCATGACTTATTTCTGTACAAGGAAATATATTTTCAAGAGTGCTATTAACTAGAGCAAATTGAAGTATGAACCATGCTAATGCGATCGCTCTCTCAACCAAAAGGAAAGGATAGTTATGTAGATTGCTTGAAAGTTGAAACAAATCAGTAACTAGCACATACATACGTACATCAACCAACCATACGTACGTTTTCAAGAGTCTTGATCTCTAGGAATTTAAGGACTATTTGTTTCTGCTAATCACTATAACAAAAACACACAGAAGCTCTAAATTGGGACATCTTTGCAGTGAGGGCTGAAGCTTCTATATATAGGCCAATTGCCCTCTTTCAGCTTCGAGTATTTGAGTCGTTTTTACCAATGCCACTAGTTTTTCAATATTATACCAAAATAAAAGGGACCTGCGAAGGCAGGCTGCTACCACTTCAACTATTGAAGTCGTCGTAAACAGTAAATATGGTCGGAAACCACCGCGTATGCCACCGTTAAATATTTCTTGATCGACTACAATCAGACTCCAAGGACGCGGAATAAGTACTACACCGATCGATCCATAAAACCTTAGTTTATGCAAAAGTTCGACAGACCCAAGGACGCGGTAATTAAAAGTTAGATATTTGTTATGTATGTGCCCACAAGAAAAATGCCTGCTATCCTGATTAATCTATTAAGGAACGCGGTAATTAAAAGTTAGATATTTGTTATGTATATGCCCACAAGAAAAATGCATACACTATCCTGATTAATCTATTAAGGAACGTGGCTATAATTTGTATATCACAATAAATGAACAGTCTTGTTAAATCTCCCTCGAAATATGGTCCCAAAATTTGAATAAGAATTTTTTTTTTTTTAATAAGAATTTTCTTTAAGGAGGAAGTATTAGTATACCGACGTGCATTTACACTAACGAGAATTGATGGTTAGATAAAATTAAGTATATTTTTTTATTATTAAAAAATATTTAAAAAAATATTGCATATAAATATCAACAGTTGAGATCTGTTTAATCTGCTGGTTTATATGATTATCATATTTTATTGTTAGTATTGACTAAGAACACTAAGACTGTATACAGAATCAAACATAATTATGAAGATGATCATTGATCAACGATCAACAATACGTATCTAAAACCTAATTAATTAGTTCAAATAATTGACGCTAGAAATTGGGCAACAAGCACGATGGATGTGCGAGTCTCCAGTGGTGGGTGGTGAAGATAGTTTTGTTCAGTCTTTATTTATTTGAGATTTTGATCCTGATAATTTTTGCATAGTTTAATCTCTTAGTATTATTAAGGTTAAAATTTTCAATTATGGTTCACATATGTTCATCACTTTATTAGAATGGAAAATGATTTGTGGCCTCAATCTTAGGTGTCATGCCATGTCACCTACACACATCACTAATTTGTCATATCATGACATGTAATTCTTGAGAAAAAGACAATCTTATCATTCCAAAATCTAATAAATCTAAGTTACTTTGGCTTTCTTCTAAACAAAAATTATTTTGGTTTTTTTTTTTCATTTTTTCTTTTTATTACTCTCATGCTTAGATTTAAACAACAATTTTTTTCTTCAATCAAGAATGGAAAAAAAATTCATGTAATTCAGTCAATAGATTTGCACATACACTCGATCAATAGATTTGCATAACACATGTATATGAATTCAACCTTTGTTGGGTTTTTGTAAATTTTGAAAGTATAATGTGAAAAGTACATATTCATATGATTATATGTATTCTTATGTTAATTTTTTTTTTCTCTATATGTAGCTAGGGTTTACATGTTATATTTTGAGTTTATTATTATTTTTGTTTGTTTTTTTTCCTTATATTTAGATTTGTAGATGATAATTAATCGATGAAATTTTTTCTTACCTCTTAATTTAGACATATGTATTTTTCAAATTCAATTTATTAATGCTATTTTTTTGGAGGAAATTAATTAGTATTTGAAAAGAAAAGTTAATGCCTATTTCTTGACTATATTGATGCTATTTGGAAAGAAAAATTATAGGAAAGAATTTAATTAAATGAAGAAAAATAATTGTCAAAGAATTTATAGACATATCTCTTAAATGAATACATAATTAATAGCTTATCTTTTTTTTTTTTCGTCACCTAATTTAATTCTTTAATGTAATTGATTCATCTCCTAACATCTAAAAGGAAATTTATAAGGGTAAAGTTGGTGTTGCAATAGTATGATGTGACAAGATTTATTATGTAGAATTGAAAATAAAATTTGAATTTGCTTACATGGCATGACACTTAGGATTTGAGGCCACAAATTTTAGGTCTCATTGAGGCCCTATATCATTGCCCTATTAAAATATAGATAAGGAGACACTGGCCATGCATCTCCTTCTTTCTTGCAAAAGCGTATAGAGCTCAAAACATCTTCAATTATGATCCACTATACATTTGTATATTGGAATAATCTAGTTCATAATGGGCAACCTAACATGGGAATGGCTAGCTAATGTGAACTTATTATGTGGAAGTTCCCATTTGACAGGGAATGGTTTCTGTCATTAATCTTGGATAATTAGGATCAAGATATATTATATATTCATTTTCATTAACAGAAACGTGGCAACAAGCCCTTTGTATAATACGATTAAATACATTCTCTGCTTTCCATTAGTGCATTACTTGTCGTCAACCTTTTTTCTTTTTTGGAAAGTATCGTTAACCTATAGCTAGACATTATGATCGTTGACATAAAAGTACTACTAGTTGACATGCATGCCATTTTGGACTCTCCCAAGTTTCCAGCTACTTAAAACATGCAGTAGCAATAATTCGCTTTAATAAGGTAACAAGACTCATCAGCTACCGCGTACATTCTCGGAAACAGGTTGGTGTATCATTATTGAACGAGTACAACTACTACATGCATGTGTTTTTATGTCAACTACTATTAGCTTCTAAATCGATTCTATTGGCATTGTATTACATCTCAATACTAAATGACTTAAGTCTGTAGTACCTACGAAATGAAATCGTTAAATTAGTTAGAGAGAAAAGTGACTATGTTTTAAGTATCAAAATTCAATATTATCATTGTTGTGAGGGAAATGATTGTTTTAATTATCTACAATGTAAACTAGGAGTGGGCATATGCTGGGAATAATTCGGTAACCGACCGAACCGAACCGGTTTTTCCGGTTCGGCAACCGAACCGCAATCAAAACGACGTCGTTTCATCAGGGAACCGCACCGAACCGCTTAATGCGGTGCGGGTTCGGTTCACGACTTCGAACCGCCCGAATGCAACCGAACCGCACCGATTTATTAAAATATATATATATATATATATAATTATTTTAATAATTTTTTATATTATTAGAGATTTGGAGACTAACCCTAGTCCCTTGCGGCCGCTCCCTTCATTTTTCATTTTTGACTTTCAGTTTCATCTTCAGATTTCAGATCGAAGATCTCCCAGAATCCCACAGCATCTCTCTTTCATCTCTCACAGTCTCACACGACTACGGACTACCCACCACCGCCGGCGGCCTCTCTCGCTTGTCCCTTCTCTCACGGCCAGAACCCCAACGCCAGCGGCGCCTCTCTCGCGTGTCCCTTCTCTCAAGGCCAGAACCCAATCGCCTCCGGCGCCTCCCTTCTCCCCTCTCGGTAATGCTTCTGCTTGTGGGTATAACGTCAATTTCATTATTTTGTAACTATGGTGGATTGGTGGTGATGGTTTGTTAATATTCGATCTATTCCTGCGTGTTGTTTTATTTTCTGGCTACTAGTTTGTGTTCATTATTTTGTAACTAACTAACTATGGTGGATTGGTGGTGAACTGGTGATGGTGTGTTACTATTCCTGCGTCTTGTTTTTTTCTTTTCTTTTTGTAATCAGTTGATACAACTTTACAGTTTGACATGTATTGTGATCACAACAGATCTTTGTTTTCTGTTATTTCAATATTTTGGATGATTGGCTACTTGTAGATTATGGAAGGGAATTCTGCAACTCCGACTTCTATACCAGCTGCAACTGCAGACTCTAGCATAGGGACGACCCCCACACCGAGTCCGAGTGCTGCAGTTGTTCAAAGTGATGTTCCAATACCACCTCTTCCACCACTTCCCCCACAAAGTGAAGAACAAGATGGAACAAACAAGAGGAAGAATAGCTCAATTGTGTGGGAGCATTTCGAGAAAATGAAGAATGCAGATGGGAGCTTGATGAAGCCAGGGCGTTCAAGGTGCAAGTATTGCCCTCAAACCTATGCAAGCGACTCCAGAAGCAATGGCACAACAGCAATGAGGACACACGTGATGTTCCAGTGCAAGAAATCACCTCTTTATGCCCCGAATAAGAGGCAGAAGTACTTGACCTTCGATTCGGTAGACAGTGGAGGTAAATTAATTGCTGTTGCTTATGATAAGAAAACTAGTAGGCTAGCTTGTGCGAAAATGGTGGTTCGTGATGAACTACCATTTTCTTTTGTTGAGAATGAAGGGTTTAGAGATTTCATGAGGGTAACTCAGCCTCAGTTTAAGCCACCTTCTAGGAGAACAATAGCTAGAGAAATTTGGAAGCTTTACGAGGCTGAGAGGGAGAGAATTAGGGGGTTTTTAGCTAGTAGTCAGGAAAGGGTTTCACTCACAACGGATACTTGGACAAGTATCCAAAACATTAACTACATGGTGTTGACTGCTCACTTCGTAGACTCTAGGTGGAAGCTGCACAAGAGGATTTTAAACTTTTGTGTGATTCCAAATCACAAGGGTAAAACAATAGGTAAGCTGGTTGAATCTTGTTTGATTAAGTGGGGGATCGAAAAGGTTTTTACAATAGTTGTAGATAATGCAAGTCCAAATCAGGTGGCCGTAGATTACATGAAGGAGAAGATAGGAAATTGGAATCAGTTGGTGTTGGGAGGCAGCTTTCTGCATTTGAGATGCTGCTGCCACATTCTGAACCTCATTGTGAGGGATGGAATGGAGGAGCTAGACTCCTCCATTGATGGCATTCGGAATTCTGTCAAGTACATTAGATCATCACCGGCAAGATTAGAGAAGTTTAGGAAGTGTGCAGCTCAAGAAAAAATTGAGCACAAGGGAGGAATTGTACCTTTAGATGTTTGCACACGATGGAATTCAACATACTTCATGTTGGATATTGCATGCAAGTACAAGAATGCTTTTACGAGGCTTGAGGATGAAGATCAGCAATTTGAGTGAAGGAGCTGGATTGCTTGGAGGAAGTTTGCTTGCTTGTTGGACTGCCATTTTATTTGAATATTTTCTCAGTTTCTGAATTTGGTGAATTTAGACTTGGGGAATGGTTTGTAATTTGGCACTTTGATGAACTCCCATTCTTAGATTCGGCATTTGGTTAATTTAAACTTTGGGAAATGCTTTGTCTAAGTGTAATTTGATTTTTGAATCTATTCAGACTGAGTGTATTAGCAAGCCTTTAATATGCTTTGTACTAGTGTAATTTGGCTCTCTTTTGCACCACTTTTTTTTCAAGTCTGCAGGTTTTCAAATTTCCAGGTTTTGGTTGCATGTTTTAATATGCGGTTTTGGGTGCAAACCGCACCGCACCGCACCGGTAAATCGGTGCAACCGAAAATGCAGTCCAAATAATGTAAAAAGCGGTTGCGGTTTGTAAAATGAAGCAACCGAATAATGCGGTGCGGTTGCGGTTTCAAGCCCAAACCGAACCGAACCGCACCGAGCCCAGGCCTAATGTAAACCATCTTATTATCAAATGGGCAACAGAAAATGAAGTGAAACAATCTCATATTTGAAAATAAAATAAGTAAGTTTATACCAAATCTTCAAGACGTTGAAAGTTGATATTCAAACATGGTGGCAACAAGCTTACTGCTCTCTAATTCTACTCGTAGTAAGCTTGAAATTAGTATATCACTTACCGGATACATGAGAAAAGAGTTATGAAGACCCAAAATAAACACATAATTCTTCTTATTGTTGGTACAACTACTCATCTCGTGTACTTGAGAGACTCCATCACTGGTATTAATTATGAGGTTTCTTCTATATTCAATGAGATATTATTTTTGCTACTATAAATCCCTGAGTTTTTCTTTCATATTAATTGTACGGAAGAAAACATATATAACCCTATTCTCGTCCCAACTAGTTTTCCACTCTCCCTTACTAGTTGTAATCACTTTTTTATTTACTTCTATGAGCTGACAATTACAGGTACCAAATCGAAAACTGATTTAAAACTACATGCAGAAACGAAGATTGTAATTCGGTTTCTAAAAACAGCACTCTTTTTTTTTGGCGGGAAAATGGAGTACATTTAAAGAAGAAATGACATCATTCAAGAAAAATCAACTGAACAAGCAACATTATACAGGCATTGTGACAAAATGCAGCACTTGGAGTTCCTCTTCTTTATTTGCGGTTACTTATTCAAAGACTTGCAAATTAAGCAACTAAGGTGCTATGATGATATTGTCGGAACCATGCTCCCAGAGCTCGAAACGTCCGTTGACAAAGTCATAGTAAGCACCCCGAAGTGCTAGTTTTTTCTCCGAGTGTGCCTCTTGAACGAAGGGATATGTGAGTAGGTTTGCCAATGACAAATTTACTGCTTTCTGTATAAAATTATCAAAGAAAAATTAAGCCGAGTGTAATCTAGTATTTTAAGTTTTTAACCACGAATTCATTATAACCAATTACATGAAAACTAAATTATAAAGAGTATGTTACGGGAGCTCAATTAGCTTACCCTTGCGCAACGATCACATTGTTCCTGGAAATCGGTATCGCCAGCTTCCGCAATAACCTTTGTCTTGACAGGTAAAGCCGTTTTCATCCAATCATCTATAAAGACCCTGCAAGTTTCAAATAGTGTAGGATGCAAAATAAACCATTAGCGCGATGGATAGTTCCACACACACACACGTCATACATAGATCGCAGATTAGACTTCGATGCTAATATAAACATAAGAGAAAGAATTTCCAATCATCTTACGCAATTAATTAAGCTAAAAGTTATGTAATTAAAATCCTTACAGTGGAGCGGAACCATCCTCGGGATAAGACATTAGCCTTTTTATTCCTCCGCAACTACTGTGTCCCACTATCAAAATGTTTTCTACCTGTAAAATTTTATCCTTCTAATTAGCATTCATAAACAGTAATGAAGAGGAATTATAGAAGTAAATAGATAAATTTGCAATGTTCACCCCGAGTTCTTCTACAGCATACTCAATGGTTGCTCCAGTTCCTGTGTACCTTAGCTGTGAAGTAGATTAACAGATGACAAAAGTAGGAATCAAATTAAAACTTTAGTTAAAATAAAGAAATGCAAGAGCTTAATTAATTTATACCTGGTCATATGCAGGAACCATGTTAGCAATGTTGCGAACCAGAAAGGCTTGTCCAGGTGTGCAATGAAGAACATGCGAGGGACTCACTCGGGAATCCGAGCATGCAAATACCAAAAACTGCATCAGTTGGAGATTAATCGATTAGCAACAGTCTTTTTTGACAAATGTATGTAAAAGTTTAATCACATCCAACAACAAATTATACACAAAATTTGAGTAGAATATGAGAATCCATAACCTAATATGAAACATGTTTAAAGTTAGTATGAATGCCCTTTTTCTTTTAGGAAAATTCTGCTATGCCCCGACAGTGCAAGTGAACTGGCAGATCTAACATATATCAGCCGTTAATATTTATAAACAACTTTTTTTTAGTAACAAAAAAATATACTTGATATGATCCAGCCGTCCATTTTTTTTTTTTTGTGTTTTTTTTTTGTGCAAGTGCACGTTAGTGCACTGAATACTCTCTCTTTATGTTCTGACTTTTAGAATATTGTTAGCCACAAATAAAATGAAAAATTCTTATATGCACTAACGGTGCAAGTGAATCAACAGATCCAACATATCTCAGTCGTCGATGTTTATGGGCAACCTTTTTTTTAATAACAAAAAAATGTACTTGATGTTATCTAGCCGTTTATTCTTGTTGGTGTAAGTGTACGTCAGTGCACTAAATACTCTCTCAAATAAAACAACTAAACATGTTTAGGAATAAGATAAGATGCCATTAATTATTCATAAAGATTGCTTACCTTGGGGCTTTGTGCTAGGGCAAGCTCATTCAACAACTCTGGATTTGTGCTGCAAGATCAGCCATAATAGAATATTAGAATAAAGATAAGAAAACTTGAACAATATTATTTGATTTTCTTTTTTATCAGACGAAAAGAAAATAAACTTAATTTGAAATAATGTCGATCATCTTACTCGTAAAAGTTGGTCTTGAAGTGCTTGAACCCGTCTATAATTGTTTGAACTGGGTCATCTTCCAGGCTCTCAGTTTCAGTAGCAACCACATCATCCTGGTTTTCATTCTCAGTGCTGCAACCAAGAAAACAACTATTTTAATACCTCATAGGTTCTTCTCTCTCACAACTCACGAAATTGCTTAAACTTTCACCTCACACTAATCCTTCTTTTAACTTCTTACGTACATAATCAGCATATCTAATCTAGTGAAAATTACGATCTTGACTTTTCTTTTTATCATCGTCTTTTTGGTAATGAAAAACAAATTGAAAAACCATTCAGTCATATATGGGAAGATTTTAGTTGACTAGCTGATACAAATCGAAGTCAAACACAACAGCTAGCTGTATAGTACCAAAGATTTTGAGGTGACTAATGAGTAGGAAAATTAACCTGATCAGATCAGTCTTGAGGAGATCTTCAGTATTGATCAGATCAGATAACACGCTAGTCATCTTGCCTAGTTTCTTTCTGCAAAAATTGAAAGAACAACGAATATAGTTACAAGCTAGAAATATACGATCTAATTTCACAAGATGATATTTTTTAATTCTAAGACAATGTTCTTGCCATCATCGAGAGAAACATGTGGAGTTTACAAGAGTTTCAACAATAGATCACACTAAGTCACTAGCAGGAGTAAGAAAATTGAAGATGCCGGTGTGTATATACAATGATGATAATATTAACGTAATGTGAGCGTAGAACGAAACATATCTTGATCATAGTATAACCAACTGTACCTACGTTTTGGACGCAAAAACTTCTATGTGAACTCAAGGGCTGGAGCTTCTTAATTTGCACATCTTTCCAGCAAGGGCTGGAGCTCCTATTTATAGGCCAAGTCCAACATTACCATCCTTGAATTCATTACTTGTTAACCATGGTTAGCTAACAGCAGAAAGTAATATCATATCATTTTCTGGCCAATAATAGGAGAGAGAAAGAGGGAATAGCAGTCTCTTTCTTATTCTTCGTTCTTTACCAAAACCTAGCCAACCATTATATATATCTCTATTCTTCACCAAAACCTAGCTGACCTTTAATTCTTTTTTCATCTTCAACTTTTGTTCAACAGAACCCTAAAATGCAATACCAGGAGGAAAATTGTATTCTTTCACGAAGAACCTTTTGAAAGTCAGAAACACTAAAGCCCAGCAAAAATAACTTGATTCTTGTTAAGTATTTGTACAGAGAGTTACTGCTGGGTGAAATCTTAAAACATGTCTTGTCAAATTTTGGAATTGATCGATTGGATGGAAATTGCTCTGCCATCTGCTAAGACGCCGGCGTAAGTCGACCCGAGAAATTAGGGACCTGCAAAGGCTAACTCGCTCCCACTCTCAACTTTCAAGTAGTTGCACACACTTGCATATATATAGTTAATTATAGTCTTAATACGTGCACTGATCCAACAAAACCTTTGTTTAAACACCAGTTTAGTAATTCCAAGCAGGACGTGATGAGATCGAGTTAGACACTGTCAAATTTTTTATATTCCCACAAGAAAAACGCAGTATACTAATTAATAGACGTCATTGTCCATGCATGAGCTTAATTATATTTCTTTAATCCATATATGCTTTTTTTAAAACAAAACTTCACTAACTCGAGAGACCATACTAACAAGAATACAACATTCATATATTCTGTGTTTTTTTTTTTTCTAAAAAAAAAAAAATCTTTGTGTTTTGTTTTGTTTATTATTTATTTTTTTTAAAGGGGTTTGGAACCCAGCCAAACTCATCCCCACGCCTGACTTATTATATTAATATTAGGGTTTGGCATAGAGGGGGACGTAATACCTTGACCTCTAGCACCAGTACATAAATCCTCATAGATCTAGTACATCCTGGATAATCACAGGAGACTCATCTAACCAAATATCATCTATATAATTAAGACTAGCAAGATGATCGAGCCAATCTATTGGCTATACCATTTGCTTCACGGAAGATATGCCTAATCTGAACAGAGTGTAAAGATGTCAAATAAGACTTACAATCATCGATAATGCGCCCTAATTGAGATCAATCTTCCACAGTTTGTTGTAACTCAGCTACCACGAGAGTGATTGCTCACTTGTGGTAGCTGCATTTTTGTTTTGTTTATATGCCCACAAGAAAAACGCACTACTTTTCTCTGTAGAGAAGTTAAAATTCAAACTTACAACTTTTAGTGTTTCCATTAATGATTAGACCTTCTAACTATTCAAAGATAATTATTCATCCAACTTACACATCAATCATGTAGGCATGTTGGTTAGCTAGCTTAACTAACACCATGGAGATCATGGGTTCAAATCTCACTGACATTAAGAGTAGGGTGGGGAGTTACATTGTAGTCCAGAATATAAAAAAATTTTAAAAATTAAAAATTAAAAAAACTTACACATCAGTCATGTAGGCTCTTTTCCTAGTAAGAGCGTCCCCAATGGTATTTGTTATTTTTCAACAAATTTGTTGAAAAATTGGTTAAAAATTAAGTTATGAGCTACTTTTAGGGAGCCACAAAAATCTATGTTCAAAAATTAAGGAGTCACAATTTATTATTCTCTTCTAAAATGTAAGAACCAATAAAAAAAAAGTTGCTAAAAACTAGGGCTGGGATCGGTTCTAATTTTGGCACTTTTTGCCAGAACCGGAAAGTTTTTTTCAGTTCGGTTACGACGCTTTTCATTGCCGGAACCGTTTTTTCGGTTCGGTTATGCATTGTTTTCAGTTCCTGTACACAACAAGAAAAAACCCAAGTTTTGCTGCTTCTTTCGACTTCTGCTTTCGACTTCTTGGTGATGATGTGACTGAACTTCTTCTTCTCTAAGGACAATCTCATTATCTGGACCAGGAGTACTTGAATCGAAGCCATCTGGTAAGGTTAGATGATTTGAGAATTGGGAATTTGGGATAGAAAGGGTCGGGTGTTTGAGATTTGTGATTTCAGATGATTGAATGAGGATCGGGGGTTTAGGATTTGCCGATTTGGGATTTCAAATGAGCGGGTAGGGTACTGGGGTTTTCTGGGTTTTTGAAATGGGGAAGAAGTGAAGAACTAAAGAAAAGTTCAATACATTGATATCAAAACCGCTCTTATCGAAATGGGTGATAAAAAATGGGGGTGTTTTAGTTTGTTACACGTGCCTGAGCCTAGTGGACTTTAAAATAATGTATATGGGCTTCTAAATATATCATAGATATATGGGCTGGAGTACTTTATTTAAAAAAAAAGGGGCTGGAGTACTTTATTTAAAAACAAAAGGGGCTGGAGTACTTCTTTATCGGTTTCTTCGGTTCCTCAACATTAGACAAATGCATAACCGAAACCGAACTGCAAATTGTCTTAACAGTTCGGTTCCTGTAAAAATGGATGCTTTCAAGACGCAGAACCGGACCGAACTGCCTATTTCGGTTTGGATCGGGGCGGTTCCACCGGTTCTCGGTTCAGAAATCCCAGCCCTACTAAAAACAAGTCAAAAAATAAAAGTTGCTAAAAATAAAAGTAAAATATATTAGTTTAATTATCAAACAAATTGTAAAATAGGATATTATAATTTTAAATAGATAAATTAGTTTCATTTTTTTTTTCTTGTGAAAGAAGATAAATTAGTTTCATTAATGAACTAAAATCTACTAGGAGTCACTTTCTTGGTTTTCAGATTTAGAAGCTCTTTGCGTTTTTTCTATTTTAAGAGTGTGGTGGGACCAACTTTTGTAAACTACATAAAAGCTCAAATAGGGAGTCTATTGTGAATGCTCTAACTATTTTCACAAGGCTCATCCAATCACCAATGGAGGCTAGGTTTATAGGCTTCAAATCCTCTGTCTCCATTTTTCTGTCTCCTTTCCTGTCCCTCCATTAACATGTTGACATGTGTCATTTCATTCCAACTCACCTAACAGCCATCTAACTTTGTTAACTTTAAACAGAACAAAACAAAAAATTACAAAAAAAAAAAATCTAATTATACTGAAAGGAAAAATGCATAATGCAATTCCAACTCGAGACTTCTCTCTCCAAGTCGAATTCACACAGCATTACTTACTAGAAAAGAAAATTAGGCAGATTTTTGTTTTGCGTTCAATTTTATTCGGCCACCGTCACTTTTCTGATCTCTTTTTGGATGGGCAATCTGATTTGCTTCTTAAGTTGGAGATTTTGATTGTGGTTCAAATTCAATTTTGGCGTCAGAAGGGATTGAATTTTGATCTGGGTTCTATTCCTTGCGATTGTTCTAGAAGTGGGTCGCTCTACTTTTATATCTTTTGGTCGCTTTGATTTGATTTTGCTAATGGAGTTGTATAAAATCTGGGTTCTTGTTTGGATTCTGGGTTCATGTTGACGA
The DNA here is from genome assembly GCF_958449725.1 of Rosa rugosa. NCBI lineage: Eukaryota > Viridiplantae > Streptophyta > Magnoliopsida > Rosales > Rosaceae > Rosa > Rosa rugosa. Next base: position 15,521,930 of record NC_084821.1, on the reverse strand, counting down.
AGTCGAAAGAATTTATGTAGTCTTCGTAGCAAAGTTCAAAGAACCCAGCCATGAGAGGCAAAGAAATCTAGAAATTGAAATAACAGCTTGTCTAGATCTGCCATGATTTTCATCCCTGAGCAGATGTTAAGCATAATTACTTTAGTCGTCAGGGATTCACATGGTTTGTTCTTCAAGTTGTTGTTGTTGTGTACAGGTAGAGTTCCATATGAATCTGAGAGAGAGAGAGAGAGAGATGGGATGGGAAGGAGGAGAAGATGAGACGGATCTTTCATAATTTTTTTTTTTCGAACTGAATGTAAGCTTTTATTTGGACTTGCATATAACACAGAATTCATCAAGCACATGCATTTAAAGTTTACTTAAGAACAAGAATTAAAGTTTGTACATTGACTACTATCTAGATCATATTACAATTAGGAAAGTGAATACAAATTGTAATATGTGTAAATCTAATTAAGATGTGAAGTAATATTCACATGAGCATAATATCTGGTAATGTTTGCAGATTAGAGACTAACCATATGCAATTAGGATTCCTCAATGGGTAAGGATCCTTAAGCATTGTCTCCTATAAATAATATGGTCCCTGCCTTCACAATACACACAAGCAATATACTATCCCCATTATAGAGAGTATTGGAGAAAGGCAGAAGATCAAGTTATCGGCTTCGACACAATGGCGTCTTGTTCATCAAGTAAGTATTCCGGAATCATTGGCCTCTGTTTGATATATCTATGTTTGTGTTCACTACTAGGATTTTTGCCTTAGACATCGACCAGAAACCGATGTTAAAAAAAAAATTCATCCGATGTCCAGTTCAACAATAGACATCGAATAAGCTTATGGAACCAATGTAAAACCGTTATTACGATGACATATTAGTGTGTTTAGATATTGTTAAATCTTCATATTTTGGCATTTAATGCTTAATGAAATATAGATCCAATAGCAGAAGTATTCATTTTAACATCGTTACTCATATTAGAAACGATGTTTTATATGGTATCAGACATCGGATTCTTTTCGTTTTGCCTGCCGTTTGTGAGGTTCACGCATATTTTCCATATATCCTACTATTTAAGATTCAATCTACATTCCTTAGTATTGTATGAATGATGTGCAATATTATAACAAACATCGTTTCCTTTTATAAAGTGATGTCCATTTTACTATATTACATCAGATTTTAGGTTAACAACGATGTCCATAATAATATTAGACATCGTTTCCCAAATTGTAAATCGATGTCCATTTTGATTCTAGACATCGTTTTCTAAATTGTAAATCGATGTCCGTATTGATGCTATACATCGTTTTCCAAATTGTAAATTGATGTCCATATTGATACTAGACACCGTTCCATGTAGTTTACATCGACGTCCATCAGTTTTTTTAACATCGCTTCTTAAATATGGGGCAATGCATTAATTCAAGCAATCTGATTATACATAATCTTAAAGCATCAGCCAGTGAACAGATTTTGGACATACAAACCACGCCAAAATCGAATCAATACATCTTATTTCCTTAAGTACATCATAAATTGAGTAAAACTACAACCTTTCTTGAAACATCAAGTATCCAGATGCTTCACGGTTTAGATAAGTGAGAGCTAGAGTGTAACAAATGTTGAATAAGAGCATGTATCCAGCCAATGCTCCTGCGCCAATCCAATACCAATATGCATGTGTACGAAATCCACGAGATTTCAGAATTTCAACTCCTAATGATTCGTATGAGTTTGGAAGAACCTTTAACAGTAATAGATCAAAATCAGAGAATTACTTAGAGATGAACAACTACAAAATGTTTGAAATGCCTCAATGAAGTACTTACATGTGACCAACTCTTGCCAAGGAATTCATTAACTACAATTGCATTCTGCCCATACATCAAAGGTGATATCCAGTAGCCCCATATCCACCATTTCTTTATATTTTCTGTGGAGTCAACCAAAAAAAATTGAGAAACATGGAATTAATTGATACAGAAATTTAGTTACCAGACGTCAAGTATCTTTACTTAGATTTTTACGTCTTGACAGGACAAAGCCCCCTAAAGCGAAAAGCATGACTAGTGCAAATGAGCCAAATGTATTAGCAACAGTCAAGCTTCTACCTACTCCAGCAATGAATCAGAATAATCCAGTTGATTCATGAGTAGGAGGAGAAGGTATTGCCTAAACAATCTGCATTACACGTTCATGACAGTATATGATTTGGGGTCAGCACCAACATGAAAACAAATGTTAAGGAGAAAGTGATTAACAATTTTGCTTCTAGTATGTTACTTTTACCTTCCAACATTTGGATCAAAGCCAATGACACAATAGGTGATAAATACCCAAACACCAACTTCAACACAGGTGAGAGGGATCTTGAGGAGCCATGCCGGAAGTGCATATGCCTATGGTGGAAAGAAGAGCAGCTTTCTAAAACACTGGAAGCTTGGCTATAGTCATCGAAAGCTCTGCCATTCCATTGAACATGTAGATATCCGATGGCTCTTCTGAAGAAATCCAATCATCAATATCAAGGTTTTCATCCGGAACTCTTCCAGCAACATTCCAAGTGCTTATTGTCAGCCTACATGAAATAATGTGCCCCAGGAAATTCCATTAAGAACCAAACTGGTGCTACTTCTAGGCCTAGCATTGCAGGAGGTAGAAAAACATAGACAAACCTCACATCCTTTGTGTTTATGTACTGAGCACGACTAGTTTCTGATTTTCCTCTCCTATGTCTTAACTGATAGCCAAAAGAAGGCGGATCTTAACCAATAAATATCATATTTATGTACATTATTAGACAAGAAGAATGTAAAAGCACTCCAAAATATGATAGAACAAGCAGCTAAATTTTTAAAATTCCCAAGTGGTTTCCTTTTCAAGGAACCCCCTCATTTTTAAGGTCCAAGGTTGCAACAATGATATCACCTTGTAGCCCCACAAATAAAAACAAACTAATTGCTTTATCATACAATAGAAATACTGGATTATAGCACACATTGAACATCTAGAAATGGTTATTTGAGATCTGATTTGTAAAGTAAAACTGTGCAGCAGAAATGCTAATGCACAAAGCCAAATTTGTCGTGATATAAATCTTTCATACGAACTCCAAATGGAGGCAGGCTGGATTCATATGAAAGGTGGGAATGCCTACTTTTGAAGTACTGGTTTCTTGAAGCAAGATTGTACATAAAAAGATACTAAAAGAAAAAGAAGGAACATGACAGTGATACTGTTTTCAGAAATTCCTGCAACAGACCTGTAACTTTGAAAAATCATAACTAATTATAGAAAAATCTTTTTTAGGAGATTCCAAGTCTCAAATACTCTTTAACAAGTCCACTACAAATTCTTAGAAGAAAATAACTTCAAATTATTAACAGAAAATTACAGTTTTACAGAAACAGGTCGCTGGGTCTGGAAACTGTAGTTTCTGAAATAATTTATACAAGTGATAGTCCAATTTGATAAGTACATCCAAACTCATATATAGTTTTGAAGAAAAGTGAGAATTGAAAGACAAACCATCAAAGATCATGCGTCAGTTCGGTTTGTCAAAACTCAAGCTATTTGGAAATATAAAATTGAAACAGAGTATAAGTTAACAACATCACAGAAATAAAAGCTTATTCCAATTGGTTTATAAAAGAACAGAGCTTAATCAAAGAGAGGCTAAAAGATATCCAGACGTGTATTTGAATATGAAGAGCTACAAATCAATAGAAAGTAATCAAAGAATTGATATTGAAATTATCTATGATCATAATTCTAACTGTTAGCTCATAAAATATATGATCATAAACTTTCCCATGGTTATTAACCTTAGAAGTGTCTGCATGATGCCAGCTGATGCTGCTATCTACTATGTTTGGCAGGCGGGCAACCGTCTTCTCAAAGGATAGCTTTGATTCTTTGTTAATCTCAATGCATCTCACAGACCTAGAAAACAATTAGAATTTCACTTTAAAGTTCGAGACTTCTGAGTTTTAATATTGTGCATTTACAGAAATCTTAAATTCTTGCCTGCATTTTCTTGTAGCAGCCAATGATAATATGATAACACCTGCTCCTGCATACAAATCAGCAACAGATGCTCCAAGAGGGACATACCTTTGAACTAACAATGCAAGTAAAATCATATTATCAAACGCTAACCATATATGAACTTTGTGACATATACAAGAAAGCTAAGTTTACCTCTCAGCTTGCACGGGTACCAACATACACTATAACATTCAGATCAGGAAGCCATTTCCTAAATTCTTTTGCCCAATTTGACAAAGTAGATAATGGTACAACAACGAGAAATGGCCCATGGATCTGTTGAGCATTCTGCAGCACCAAAAAAAAGGGACGTTGTTCAAAAGCAGTGAATCATTACAGACACATATAAACTATATCCAGGTGTCAAGAAAATCCTCAACTTAAATCAATAAACAGAAACTACTATCATTTTACCGAATGCAACAGCATTTTACAGATTGAAGAAAACTCAAATACAAACTGATAAAACTACTGCCAATTTGAAACTCAAAAGCAACATAAGTCAGTTACACATCAGTATTCAAGCTACAATTATTTACAAAAGCTTATGCCCTTTATATATAAGAAAACATACAAATCAGCTACCTGATATCCATGAGAGTAAAAGATAAGTTAAGAAACCCAACTTAAACCATGCCTACAAAATATGAAGCAGCAAATAGATCAGAACAAACCAAGAGAATTAAAACCCAGATGCCAACATTCAAATTCAAAAGGAATACCATTCGATGATAAGCTCAAAGGTTCAGATTCACCAACCTGATTAAAACCCAGCAAATTTCAGAAACCTAACAATGGAGAAACTGAAAATTCGAAGCTAGAGGAGAAAAAGTGAGTCTTTTCAAAAGACTAGTTGTGAGCTTACCCATTTTATCATGTGATTATATTGGGCTCCCAGTCTTCTTCAGGGAACGTAGGAATCCCCAAATCTCCACCCATCTATAATTAAAACCCTAAAATTGAAAACCCCCAAAATTCTCAGGACCCAAACAGAAAACAAAGAATTCAGTCGCAGTGACTCACCATTAACGCGATTAATTCAGATTGAAACCTGTTGTAGATGGTGCTTTGCCAGATTGAAATCTTCTAAGATCCTAGAAAGCTTAAGAGAGAGATAGAGAGAGAGAGAGCTTGCGGGTGGAGGCGATAGCGCCGACGAGGGGTTGGAGGTGGTTAAGGAAAGAGAGACAGTAGCGGGAGTGAGCGGAGAGGAAGGCGATGGTGGCCGTAGAAATTAAGAGGGCGGGAGAGGAAGGAGGAGAGGGCTAGAGTTTCGGGCAAGAGCGAGAGAGAAAACGATGAAAGTGAGTGAGATAAAAGTAGGAAAAATAATAAAGTGTGGGGGGAATGAAAATTTTGTTCCCCGCGTACCCGAAAGTTTTTAATTTAGTCTTTCCGCGTTTTTGTAAATTTTTGAATCAAAGTGTAGACATCGGTCAACAGTAATAAACGATGTCAATTATATATGTATATAAAAATCAGAATTTGAGGAATCGATGTTAATGACATTTTTTTACATCGTGTGAATTCCTCACCGATGTAATTGTCATGATGTCTAAGAGCAAAATTCTAGTAGTGGTTCTTATGGTGATATGCTATTTCTAAGAATTATTTTACATTGAAAATAAAAAACTAAACGAAGTTAGATTGCTATTAGTTGTCTTAGGTGGCAGACCACGTGTCAAAGATTGATTAGGTAACAGGGAAGGAGACAGAGGATTGGGGATAGAAGATTTGAAGCCAGGTTTATATATGTTTTACTTAAATGTATGTGCAAACTTTGATGTCCGATTTTATTAATAAGCTAATATGCGTTGAATTAATTCCTCAACATTTTATACACTTCTTATGTTTAAGTATTGTAGTAGCATCTTGAAAATTATCCTAGACTATACACTTACAATTCTGATCGAGTAACACCTTCAATGGTTGGTTACGTAGGATAGCTAACAACTTCAACTACATACGACATGAAAGCTTACATACATTGTCAATAAAAATGACGTCCAATTTCCAAAATGAAATAAAAGTGTATCTATTTTTGGGATCCTTCACTAATAGATTCTTATTTCAGGTGAAATGGATGGAACCCGACCTGAAAACGTTTAAATATTCACCTATATTTATCAAAATATCAATTTCGGTAAATATGGGTGAATATTTGATGATGTTGAAAATATATTGGCAATACAAAATACTCTCAGCTGTAAGATATGTCAACACCTTTAAAGAGGAATATATCGAAAGACACAAATATTTCAATCTTCAGGTGCGTGAGAGAGAGAGAGAGAGAGAGAGAGAGAGAGAGAGAGCTAGAGTAATCATCTAAAATTGCTTGTATTTCAAAACTTGATATTTGCCAAGGAGTCACTAGTGTTGAACAACAACAACTGTGGCTTGTGGCTTACTACAGCACCTATCTTGTCCAAACTCTACCACCTATTAGGTGTTGAGTTTTAACTCAAAAAGCCTCAGTACAATCGGAAACTTGGTTAATACGCACATTGTAAACCTAAGTTAACAAATCTTTTCAAAAGCTCCGCCATAATATGTTCACTAAAGCCAACGCATCTTTTCGAATGCTCAGTCATTTGTTTCAAGCTCAATTATTTAGGTCCATGACATGGTTAGAGAGAAACCCTCTCTGATACCAAGTTAAATGGCGACAAATGTGGTTCGTGACTTATTACCGCACTGATATTGTCCCAACTTAACCACTATTAGGTGTTGAGTTTTAACTCAAAAGACCTCAATACAATTGAGAATAAGTCACCCACTTATAATTAAGTTACAGTTTATTTTATCGCTTTCCTAATGTATGATCTTCACTCTCCAACAACTAGAATAATTATTGTTATTTTGAGGTATTCAACACAAAATCATAGAAATACGGTGGATTGTCATCAAGAACGCAACCTCATGTTTAATTTTCAATCTTTATATCCTGACATCCTGTTGTATTCTCATTAAAAAAATTATTAAAAAATAAGTTAGTTGTGTATGGGTATGGTTGTTTGGGTATTACCGAGTGATCAACAGTAATGCAAAAAACAATTTTAAACTACATCTTAAGTTTATTTGATGTTGTAAACTCGGGTTGCCCAAGGGGCTTCAGCATCTAATGAATTAGTTTTTGTATAAAACAAAAAGAAGAATATCACAAATGGTCACTCAACTTTTACCTGTTTGACACTTTAGTCACTCAACTTTAGCTCCGTTATTCACTTTAGTCACTTTGTTATTTTTCCATTAATTTTTTTTTTTTTGCCACAATATCAAGAACGTACATTTTTGTTCAACCAGCTTTTGAAAACTAAGAAGTTTGAATTGGATTGATTGGGAGAAGTGACTAAAGCAAGATTTTAACGATATTACCCTCTAAAAAATACATATTTACAAAAATATTGCCTATTTAATTGAGATTTTAACGGAAAATTTAGCAAAATGACTAAAGTAATTGACAGAGTAATAGTTTGGTAACCAAAATGATATATTTGAAAATTGAGTGACCAAAGTGTCGAATGAGTCATACTGTCATAGTTGAGTGACTATTTGTAATAGGGTGCGACTATTGTCACCCTGCCACTTTCTTAGTTTACCCTACAAACATTTGAATTATTGAAAAAGTATATTACCCAAGTGAAAAATGACTAATAAGCCTACTAATTTTCTAAAATTCAACTTTGCAAGGAAAACTAAATACATCACCAATTAATTAAAGGGTCTTTGAGCCAAAGCACCAAAATAGACCAAAATCATCTCACTTACCCCAGCAACAAATTTTTATTCACATTAACCCAATTTAATAGCTAAATGACGATTTTGGACTCCAAAAAGTTAAAAAGTACATATTGCCTCTCTCTCTCTCTCTCTCTCTCTCTCTCTCCCAATCCTCCTTATCTCTTTGCCGGTGACTTCTTCATCTCTCTCTTTGTGCTTTGACATCCTCCGATGGATTGAACATGGCACACAACTTCCATCCCTACGCAGCCGCCTCAACCTGCTTCCGGCAAATCTTGGTCAATCCGTCCCTTCAACCTCCGTATCGACCCGCTTCCTCGACTGGCTTTTCTTCTTGTTACTGCCTCGACCTGATTTTCTTCTTCCTCAACCCGCTTTTCCTTTAGACTACACTGTTGCGTCGAGCAGCCGCGAACGCGCTGATGGATTCGGAAGATTGCCGCAGCGATTGGGACTCGACGTTCTCAGTGGTTGAGGTCAACAGAGACTTCAAAGCGTCATTGTTTTGGAAGTCGCTGGAATTTGATCTTAATTTCCCACAGTTGGATGAGGAGTTGAGATCTTCGGTCGTCGATGATGCCGGAGATTAGGGACCGTCTGCAACCGACAAAGAACAGAAGAGACGTGGGTGCCCAAAGCATTTTTTGGGTGCCCAGATCATTTTTTTTTCAAATATTGCAGGTTTGATTATACAACAAAAACGTTTTTTTTTTCTTTTTTGAGAAGAACAAAAAAGTAACTGAGTGTACAACACAAACAGAGTAATAAAACCACTATTTTCTTGCTTTTATCAGGGGCAATATTTTTTTTTATTGATTTATTGCCCCCTAATAAAGGGTTTCGAATTGATGCAATTTCCTCTTCTTCTTTCTCAATCATTTAGGGAGATTAGTTCTCCTTCCCCTCAATAAACATTTATTGCCCTCCAATAAACCTTTATTGCCCCTCAATAATTGGGGTGGCAATAAACCTCACCGGCGACGTATGAGATCTTCGACAACCTCTTTGGGGACCTCCGGTGAGGTTTCATAAGCTTTTATTGCCGCCCAAATAAATGTTTATTGGGGGAAATAATTGTTTATTAGGGGGGCAATGAACCTCTCCGATGATCTATGAGATCTCTGACGACCTCTTTAGGAACCTCCGGTAAGGTTTTCAGAGAAGTCCGACGATCGGTGACCCGAATCCGAGAAGTCTCCTATGGCTTCTCTCTCTTCCACTAAAAAAAAATAACTAAAAAAAAAAAAACTTAATTGGGTATTAGGGAACAACTTATTAGAGTCATTATGGGTAAGTGGGAAAAAAATATGTTAGTGGTGTAAGGCGGAAAAAAGTCCCTAAAATTAGGATAAATGGTCAAAACCCCTTAATTAAATATAAAGACTACTTGATCTCCAAAATATCCCTGTGATTAAAATGGCAAACCCTACTCTCTCTCTAACAGCACTTCTCTTTGCGCTTACACTTGTGTTGCAACCTTGTAGCGGCATCGATCACAACTGCTCCGGGCTTGTTGACATATCAGGACGCGTTTGTTTAGTCGTACTAATCATTCGATCCTCATCATCAGATCCTTCTCAACTTCAATTCCAGCAGCCTCGATCTGCTACTGTTGTTGGTATTGGACATGGTGGAGCATCTAGTCTATCTTGGGCTTGTGGCCTCCATCAGTTTACCTAATCGCAGTTGAACATCGGCGGTATCATGTTGATCTCACCCGGGATTTGTAAGGTTGTGGTGCAGAACTAGATTATATTAGGGATTAATGTATTTGCAGCAATTGGGAAGATAATTACTATGGTTGGGCGGGCTCTTAATAGCGGTAGTTATGATGGCTACGGAATAGTTATGATGGCTACCTGTGATGAAGATGACACAAAGATGATCTATGGTGGCGGTGGTGTTGAATCTGGTGCAGCGGTAAAGATGATTGAGATGCAAGCAGGTCCTGGCCCGGTATCCTGGTATAAAGCATGGGTGACTCCTTTTGGCGTGCCCATAGCAAATTGGAATGCTTTTTTAGGCTCCTGGCTTACCACTTTCACAGGCCAACGATCACTCAGGCAGTGATGGTTGGGTCTCGATTTCCTATGCAAATGGTGTCTTCGGATTGCGCACCATGAGGGGATTTGCGGCGGCGGTCGGTGGAGAATGCTACGGGGTCAAGCTGGAAGATGGTTCTTTGGCCTCGATCTCTTTCTTGGAAAACTTCATCCTGGCTAAAAAGTGTAATGGCACGTCGTTGACGAACCTAGCTATGTCGACAAGGCCTCAAAATGGGCTGGTGCTCATCAATCAAGAAGCTGGGATTTGGGTTTGGGATTGGGCCTGGCTTGGGCTTGGTTCTAAACTTGGTTTGTGTAATCCTCCTAGCCCTAGTTCTAAGGGCAAGGAGATAATGTAGCTTCTTTATGGTGCTACGCCTATATGATATGTCTTAAAATCTTCATAATTATAGGCTTGCTTTGAATAAGGGAGCGTTAAGTTCGAATATAGTTGGTCTATCCCTATATACCACTGTGATCTTCACCATAAATCCTTGATCTGTCCATAGCATGGTAGCGGGAGGGTATGTAATGGTCTTCTTGGCATGAGTTTTTATCAATGAAATTATCATTTACTCAAAAAATTTGCATCTTCTCCACCGAAATTTAAATTTATTCTTTTTTTTTTTTTGTCTTTTTGTTGCCTCCTCATCGCTAATTTGTTAATCAATTCACAAAACCATTAATATTAACTTCATCAAAATCTTTACGATACCATTTGCAAACGGAAAATTTTATTCCCACATCCCTAATTAATACTTAATGCACAGCTCTTAATACACCACCCATTTAATTTCTTATTCTATCATTTTATTAAATACACCACTCGAATTACCTAAGTTATCCTCAAATCTCAAAATTCTATATAAAATCAATGTGTGTGTATGTAAAAATCAATATCAAAATCATTAAGCTAAACTTTATCATAATCACAAAATTCTATATATATCATAATGGATCTAAATACGTCTAATTATTAGAAGCATTAGAATAATTGCTAGTAGTCAAAACTTGTAGAAGAAGATTCCGAATATGGCTTATATTAAAATAGTTTTTATTTTTTCTCCATTAATTATCATTAAATAATATGAACAATCATAAGAATTTTGTAATGCATAATTGCTAATAATCAAGCTTGTCGCAAACTCATGAGAAAGATTTCAACGTGAATTTATAACAAAATCAATAGCTGTACATACCGCCTATATCACATACCGCCAAGCATAAGCAACAACCTCATAGGTGGGCCCCGCGACATGGTAGGTCCCGCCTACGATATGCATCCGGTAGACCGACACCCGAGCTAGAACGCCATGGTGGAGGTCGGCCGGTATCTTGCCAGGAGGACACCCTCTCATGCTCTCCAAAAGCCTTCAAGAGAAGTAAATATGTGTATTATGTCCCACATCGGAAATGTAGAATAGAATGGGACTTCCTTTAGCTATAAGAGGAAGTCCTCTCCTTCTTGGAAAGGGATGGATCCATGATCCTTATACTTGTATCACTACAAAGACTACTTGGCCTCACTACTAGTGGAATCTCTAAGTGGACGTAGCCTTGCCTCAAGGGCAAGGTGAACCACTATACATGCTTGTCTCTCTCTCTCTCCCTATCATGATCCACACTTAGTTCCTGTTCCGTAATCTCACACAGAAACATTGGCGCTAGAAGGAGGGCCCCTAGGTTTGGGTATGAACCTCCGACCTTGAGCAAGGGTCATGTACGGGTACCACGAGCCACTAGGTACCAAGAGCCAGCAGGTGCATGGGTACATGCAAGACACCCCATCCTCAACCTCACCCAAGCCTCTAATGAGCCTCCGGGTACATGATCCTCACCCAAGCCTCCAATGAGCCAGCGAGTACATGATCCTTCCTCAGCCAAGACTCTGATGAGCCAGCGGGTACATGATCCTTCCTCACCCAAGCCTCCGATGAGCCAGCGGGTACATGAGCCTCCGGGTACCACGAGACTCAGGGTACCACAGCCAGCGGGTACATGATCCTCCGGGTACCATGAGTCGGCGGGTACGCGCACACCCTTTACCCTCCACTCCCAAGCTTCACTCTTCTTCAGACCACCAAGAATCATGCACGAGCACCACCAATTGACCCACCAAGGATGAATCCCTCCCACCGAGCACATTATCAGTCAAACTATACAAGGAGGACTTTATTTTTAGGAAAAACATGGAATCTCATGTTTCAACAATTCCAATATCTTACTACTCTCGATTAGCTCCAGATAAGTTCTCACTTATGCTCTTTTACTTTGAGCTAATGCAATGCTTTACATGCTTCGTTAGTCACTTATCTAAGCATGCTTAAAATACGTGATGATCTTAGTAGCATATTCACTATGCCTAAAATACTTATGTCATGCTTGGAATGTCTCCATTATTCTTGGCCATGCTTACAAAGTGCTAATTCTTACTAGCATTTCCACTACAAGTACATGTTAAACATACATGCCATATATGCTTTAATTTAATTGCCCGTCAATTAAAATTGCTACATATATACATGCCAAATTCACTAAATAAATGCAACATGCATCTCGTAAACCCTCCAATCATGGGAGGTACCCCGACGGGCTTAGGAGGCTCAAGCCCTCCTTTCGATCTCATCAGATCACGGAGGCTTACAGGCCCTCATTCAACCTCATTGGGTTAAGGAGGCTCAAGCCCTCACTCTACCGCATCGGGTACGAGTCATTCTACCCCATCGGGTACGAGGCTCAAGACCTCATGTGATCCCACCGGGTCACGATGCTAAAGCCCTCACTCTACCCCATCGGGTACAAGAGGCACCAAGCCCTCTCACTACCCAGCCTGGTACCAGAGATCGGGCCCTCCAACGGGTACTAGAGGCCGACGCCTATACAATACCCCAACGGGTACCAAAGTCGTTGTACACGAGGCCTACAGGCCCTTATATATCCTCTACTCGATCGAAGTATCCCAATGGGAAAACTAAAGGGTAGCTCCCTTACATAAGCCAAGGTCCAGTCCCTTGCATTATAATCTTTGCCCCAAGCGAGGTACACCCAACGGGTAAGCCAAGGTCCAGTCCCTTGCTTTTTGAGTCATCTCACCTCCCGATCATTCTCTACACTTGGGGGACTTATTCATACCACTTATCACAAGTGGAGGTAGTGCCCGACAGGGACTATCATTGAGCTTCACGCTCATACTTTTCGTGTTATGGTCTATTAATGGAAATATTGAAATTTTTCACCTATTATTGATCGCAATAATTAAATTTCTTTTACATCCCATTAATAAGACCATAGGACAAAACTCACACCCGCTCAACATGAGCGAGCTCAACTCTTACTTTCCCGTTACACATAAGCCAAACAATCGGGTTATGGCTTATATGTTCGGGTTAAGTAAGTTAGCGTTCCTTCCTCTAACCTATCCTTCGATACCGGAGCTTCATTCTCAGCCTTACCGGCTTCGTCGAACGTAACCTGAATCCAAATTCTTGTTTTACTACATGACTTGGGGGACTCGGCGAGTAACCACACTCCCGGTCCTAGCACATGTGCATCATATGCATACAACATATACATATCATTATGTACGCATCATCGCGTTCATCACACATCTATGCATCATATGCACTTCGTTATGCTTTCACAACCACATACATTCTAGACTTATACGTCGTATGTCAATACTACATAATACGTGTATACACGCTATATATAACATACATCTCATACAAACATTCATGCACCTTGATGCATTTGACTCCAATGTCACCTAGATTGTCCTAGCGCAATCAATATGCTCTTTATACACTCTTATCTTATTTGCAGGTACTAGCTAGATGATGGGCCCCGTGGCACCAACCTGTCATGGAAACTTCACAAGACCCGGAAGAGTCCCTTCTTGCTCACGGAGTTGGGGGACTAGTATGGGTATGGCGTTCAATGAGGTAATCACTCATACTTGGCGGCATCATATTTAAACTCGCCAATCAAGAAGCGCCTCTTACTCGGGGACTTGAGGGACTTGTACATACCGCCTATACATGCCAAATTCACTAAATAAATGCAACATGCATCTCGTAAATCCTCCAATCATAGGAGGTACCCCGACGGGGTTAGGAGGCTCAAGCCCTCCTTTCGATCCCATCGGATCACGGAGGCCAACAGGCCCTCATTCAACCCCATTGGGTTAAGGAGGCTCAAGCCCTCACTCTACCGCATCGGGTACGAGTCATTCTACCCCATCGGGTACGAGGCTCAAGACCTCATGTGATCCCACCGGGTCACGATGCTAAAGCCCTCACTCTACCCCATCGGGTACAAGAGGCACCAAGCCCTCTCACTACCCAGCCTGGTACCAAAGACCGGGCCCTCCAACGGGTACTAGAGGCCGACGCCTATACAATACCCCAACGGGTACCAAAGTCGTTGTACACGAGGCCTACAGGCCCTTATATATCCTCTACTCGAGCGAAGTATCCCAATGAGATAACTAAAGGGTAGCTCCCTTACATAAGCCAAGGTCCAGTCCCTGGCATTATAATCCTTGCCCCAGGCGAGGTACACCCAACGGGTAAGCCAAGGTCCAGTCCCTTGCTTTTTGAGTCATCTCACCTCCCGAGCGTTCTCTACACTTGGGGGACTTATTCATACCACTTATCACAAGTGGAGGTAGTGCCCGACAGGGACTATCATTGAGCTTCACGCTCATACTTTTCGTGTTATGGTCTATTAATGGAAATATTGAAATTTTTCACCTATTATTGATCGCAACAATTAAATTTCTTTTACATCCCATTAATAAGACCATAGGACAAAACTCACACCCGCTCAACATGAGCGAGCTCAACTCTTACTTTCCCGTTACACAAGCCAAACAATTGGGCTATGGCTTATACGTTTGGGTTAAGTAAGTTAGCGTTCCTTCCTCTAACCTATCCTTCGATACCGGAGCTTCATTCTCAGCCTTATCGGCTTCGTCGAACGTAACCTGAATCCAAATTCTTGTTTTACTACATGACTTGGGGGACTCGGCGAGTAACCACACTCCCAGTCCTAACACATGTGCATCATATGCATACAAATATACATTTCATTATGTACGCATCATCACGTTCATCACACATCTATGCATCATATGCACTTCGTTATACTTTCACAACCACATACATTCTAGACTTATACGTCGTATGTCAATACTACATAATACGTGCATACACGCTATATATAACATACATCTCATACAAACATTCATGCACCTTGATGCATTTGACTCCAATGTCACCTAGATTGTCCTAGCGCAATCAATATGCTCTTTGTACACTCTTTATCTTATTTGCAGGTACTAGCTAGATGATGGGCCCCGTGGCACCAACCTGTCATGGAAACTTCACAAGACCCAGAAGAGGCCCTTCTTGCTCACGGAGTTGGGGGACTAGTATGGGTATGACGTTCAATGAGGTCATCACTCATACTTGGCGGCATCATATTTAAACTCGCCAATCAAGAAGCGCCTCTTACTCGGGGACTTGGGGGACTTGTACATACCGCCTATATCACATACAGCCAAGCATAAGCAACAACCTCATAGGTGGGCCCCGCGACATGGTAGGTCCCGCCTACGATATGCATCTGGTAGACCGACACCCGAGCTACCACGCCATGGTGGAGGTCGGCCGGTATCTTGCCAGGAGGCCACCCTCCCATGCTCTCCAAAAGCCTTCAAGAGAAGTAAATATGTGTATTATATCCCACATCGGAAATGTAGAATAGAATGGGACTTCCTTTAGCTATAAGAGGAAGTCTTCCCCTTCTTGGAAATGGATGGATCCATGATCCTTATACTTGTATCACTACAAAGGCTACTTGGCCTCACTACTAGTGGAATCTCTAAGTGGACGTAGCCTTGCCTCAAGGGCAAGGTGAACCACTATACATGCTTGTCTCTCTCTCTCCCCCCATCATGATCCACACTTAGTTTCAGTTCCGTATTCTCACACAGAAACAATAGTTATTAAACATATTCCAACTATATTTCCTTTTCTAATATAAATGTCTTTTTAGTCATTTCATCTATCCATAAAATTTGATTTAAAATGTAGAAAAATTAGGATGTGTATTAAGTAATTAGAGATGTGTTAATAAAATCTCTCTTTATGTACATCGAAAATAAAAATTTAAAACACGAAGAAAAAAAAAATCTCTTTTGACATGAATTGAAATAGGACAAACAGTAGGAAAAATTAAAAAAATAACAGTAAATCATAATCATCTATTAGGAAATTATAATTCATTTTAGTTTTTTCTATTCAAAAAAAGATATAATTTAATTTTTTTATCAGTATTAATTAAGTCAATAAGGCTTAAAGTTAAATTTTTAAAATACCTGAAATTGCCCTTCTTTAATTAAACACAAAAAAATCTGAAATTTAATATATATGAGGATATAACAGTAATTAACTTAAGACACATTGAAATAAAAAGTGCATTTTTTTTTTTGAGAAAAATAAAAAGTGCATTTGATCGTGGGAGCAGTACATGCTTCAACAACTGCAATTGCAGTTTATGATTTCAAATTGAAAAGTTAGTTTATCCAAAGAAAATAAATTTTCTCAGAATGAATAAATAAATAAATAAAAATTATTATTTAGAAGATCCAAATATCAATTGACATGGTAAATGAAGCTAGAGCCAATTGACACGCGCGTAAGCGTGTGTTAATTGACTAGTTAGTATAAATTGGATATATCATATATGGATATTTTTGGAAAGAGAAATGGATTAGATAAGTAAATTTAATAATTGAAATTAAAATATAGAGTGTAATAAGAAAATAGGGTAAACAAAAAAAAATAGTAGAATGACAATAACCGTATCCTTTATGGTATTCTCCTAAAAAAAAATAATAATAAACTACATCACACGTGTCATAACTCGAGCAAAAGACTGCACAAAATTGTTTTTAGGCTCATGGGAATGACGAAATGCATGCGTCAAATTAAGCATCCAATTTCTAAGACTAACTTTGAAAACTTTATGCAAAAGCCAAAGCAACTCCTTGACGTTATATAATACGCCCCCCTATACGAGTTCGGTGAGCCGACAATCAATGGTAAAGTAGAACCAAACCAATCCTCATTGACATGTTCATCAATTATTCTATGTTATTCTCGTTAAGGTCAATATGGCCTTGAGCATCAGAGCACCATCCATCATCATGAAAAGGGTTCTTCTCTCAGGTGCTTCTGCTCTTGCCAAGCTTCTAAGTTGAGTGCAGACAATAAAGTGAAGAGTAAAAAGGACTCCAGCCGAAACACACTAGGGAACCTCAGAACCTCTGAATGCAGAACAGACAAAGAAACACAAAATGCACGCATACTTGTATTTACAGCTACATCCAAGTGTGGTGAAACACCATCATGATCACAACAAGGTACTTCTGATTGCACAAGGGAGAGCATTCGGAACATAAAAAGAGAGAAAAGAAGTTGCACGATTAGTTCCCTTTTCCTCAATCTGGATTTGCGTCTTGTCCTGATATTGTTTTAACTTCTACTATGAGCCATGTATTACAAATCTCAAGATTGTCGTGTATCACTTTGGGTTGTACTAGTAAAGAAGGGGATAATTTGATTTGTTATACATGGCTTGGATTAAGTGAAGCGATGGCCAGACAAGAAGAAAATTAAATTCTCATATTTCATAGTTCATCCATTTTCAACAGAAGAATAAGAAAAGGATGGGTTTAAGCTTAACTCAAACACAAACAAAGAAGCGGGAAATATAAAAATAAATAAAAAGACACTAGTTGAAAACTAAAGTTTTTCTGGGAAACGAAAGGGACAAAATAAAGAACAATCAAGACATTCCATTATGAAAGCAATTGAGTACTTTAACATGCATTTGGGGGGTCCAAATTCTCAGTTCCAGTTGCCGACAGCATGGTTCAAGTACTCAAACACTAATTATGCATGCAATGATAACTGCAATGAAGTCAACTCATAATGAGGAGCAACCTAAATTCAATTCCTAATCTTATCAATTCTCAGTGTGTAAATGACATAGGATTCCCAAGCACTTTTTAACACACGTCCCACAATTTTTTAAAATTAGGCAATGATTAGACTATGCCATGGTAAAGAGCTTCTGCCTGCCTATAAAAGACCCTGCCACAACAAAATATATCTCAAGTTCTCAACAATTCCTATTCACCTAAAGCATGCATCATCTTCAGCTTAAGATGGGAAGACAGAGCCACATTCATCTTCTTTTGATATGGCTCCTGCTCGCAACTTCTCAATACCACCACTACACTATTAATGCTCAAGCTCTTGAATCAGGTAAATCACTCTGGAGGGTTTCTCTGCTATGCTTAACCGCAGGTGCAGTTACGTTCCACCCAAGTTGCAGGGGATGTTCGAACAGATAAGTTTTGACGTTTGAACAGAACCCTCAACTTGCAGTTAACCATGGCAGAGAACTCTTTACTCAGTCTTCAACTTTTCATAATGGATATGAGAAGTGTCACAAACATTTTATCAAAACTCAAATCATTACAAAGAACAAAAAAAAAAAACGTATATAGCTGAGCAGATTGTACCTTGCTTTCTTCAATATTTAATAAAATTTATCTTTCTTGTTGGTGGCCACAGTTCAGTTCAAGCTCAATCCTGCACTGCGCAGTTCAAGGCCAGGCTCGGGAACCAGATATGCTTTACCTACTCGGGTGTGTGTGGATCTTAAACAGTACATATATTCAAGTATATTTATCATCACCACTCATATAGTCGATGTAAAACAATCTTACGCTGACTGTTTACATCTGTGTACAATATTGAAATACAGGTAAGTGAAAGGAAGAGGATTCATAAAACTCCATCAGGACCCAACCCAGCAGGCAATCATCGCCCACCATCTAAGCAATGAACAATTATCACTTGTACTTAACATAGTAAGTAGAACTAATTAAGGATCATTACATTGGTTAGAGACCAGAGAATGTCAGTTGTTTTCATGTATGTCGGACAACCTCACCTTTGAGGTACGTGCTAGTACAAAATTGGGATTTAGAAGAGTTAAATTCTAGTTGGGTCTATACATGAGCAAATGTTTAGTGTAAGATAACATGTATGTCAATCCTGAAATTACAAGACTACATCTATGCAAAAACTCAAGCCATGAAGTGCAAGTTTTGGAGCAAGTTTTTAACTTTCTAAGGCAGTTGAGATACAAATCCAAGAAAAGGGTTCACATGTTAATATGCAAAATGAAACGCATCCAAAAGAAAAGTTGTTGTCCTGAAGGCTTGACTAAGTTGCAGAAGGGTGAAAATGGAAAATAAAACAATTTTAAATCCACTGAATAAAATTTCCAGATATACGAAAACCAGCTGCGCTGATTTCTTAGCCACGTTACTTTAGACAACCTAGTAAGTAGTACCTAAGACCAAGGTATTATCTTTCACAAAATCTTACAACTTGCGTTTCTTCCAAAAATGAGAATGGTATTGAGCAAAACCTTAATATCATTTTACATCAGTTTTCAATTTACTATGGTAGTAATTACCAACTTAGTATTTCATTTGTAGTTCCCTGCGGAATGAAAGAGTCTAAACAGGAGAACTAATTAGCATGATTTGTATTATATCTCAAAATGAATGAACCAACATAGAGTTGGAGATATGTTAACGACAATACACTTGGCTGAGATATACAGGACTCACCGTGAACTACAAACTTAATCAGTATACAGTCAATTTACGCAGCACGCTTCCTTTTAGATCGCTTGCTTCTCCTTGGCCGAGGAAAGTCTGGAAGATCTTTACTGGCAGTAGAAGCATATGCCTCTTCTATAACGTCCCCACCCTGATAAAACGTCTGAATCAGTTTTCCAAAAGCCAAAAGACATACATAAATGACATTCTAAAGTTTACTAGATAAATCATATTGTGGTTTACTTGCCAACTAACAGAAAACAAACCAAAATCTAATTCTCTTAAAGCTACATTCATTGTGTGTACTGGTTACAGGTATATGTCAAGTCTTCAATACTTTAAGCTACAGAGAATGAGTCATTTTCTATCAGTAGAATTAACATTAATAACTGGTACATTAATGCATAATGAATTTGAACAAACTCTATGCTTGCATAGCCATTTACATTACATAAACTGGTTTTCCTTTCTCCTGTTCATATGGTGATAAAAAAAAATAATAAAGCCATTTTCAGATGAAGCGGGGAATCAAAATATGTGGGCTACCATGCATGTAGTACAAAATAAGAGAGTGCTTGACAGACATGTACATTACCATAGATGCGTACCCACAGGAAAGGCATATATGTACTTCTTGACTATGATTATAATTAAAAGTCCACTTGTACAAACTTTGCAGTATTGACTGGAAGTCTGTGGAACCCATAAACTCTCACCACAGTCAGAATGACTTATTCTGGGTGTCCTATACTCTTCTTTTACGTCACCAGTTTCCATTCAGAGGAAGCATGGAGCTATTGGGTACTACATCTGTAATTGACTGTTTACATAGCAAGAACAAGGAATGTCTGGAATATTCAATCCATGGGTCTATAAAATTTACTGTTTGGACAATCAACTAGCCAGGTGAGCCCAAACATGCAACTAATATCGTCTTCAACATGATCATTAAAACATAATGCATATACAAAAGTTCTATCTTCAAACGACCCACACATGATGAGAAGGATTTCTTAGGTTGATGATATTCGTGCACATATAACAAAATAAAATGGAGAACAGACTCATCAAACTAAAACATAACACTAAATTACAAATTTTTACCTTGTCATTGATCTCATCATCTGAACCGTCTTCAGAATCAGATGCGGAAGCCAGTGTCTGAACCTCATCCGGTAATGCCTTGTTCACCTTTTTCTTTTTCTCGTCTTCTCTTAACTGCTTAAATCTGTTGATCATCAATTTTTGTTTTGTCAGGAACAAAGCTCTATTTATAAATATTAATAAAAAAATGATAATATACAATGCATTCTGTACTGACCTACTGCCAGGTTGTGCAGGCTGAGAATCCGATCGCTTTGCACGACCTGCTGAAATGATTCCACTTGCATTCTCATTCACAACAGGCTTAGCACCTCCTAATTTGCGTAGCCATACTTGCTGTGCTGTGCTAAGTACATTGTTTGTGAACCTGAAAGCCACATTGTATGATTTACAAACAACAACAACAATAACAACAACAAACCATTTTGAATAAATACATGTCAAAGTTGCACTAACTTGCAAAGAAAAATATTTCGTTACATGAAAGTGCTTGAACCACACCCACAAAAAAATATAATATAATTTACAATTGAAACATGAAAGTAACTGCAAGGGTAAGTACTGGTAGCAGCAGAAATTAAGTATTGTGAATGCAGACAATGATTCATCATAGGTTCTACCATAAGTATTATGGGCTTTAAAATAGAAACATAAACCATTATTACATTTAAAGCCAATCAGAAATTCCTAAAATCTATGATTATAAATAAGGACTATAAAGAAAGAAAGAAACAGGGATTTATGTTCCTTAACAGTTAGCCTTTAGGAAACTCGTAATCAAAACCAACTGGTATATTGTGAATTAATAGTTTAGTATACTACATGCACACACACACACAAAAAAAAAAAAAAAACAGATTAACTTTGTCAATTAGAAACCAACCAGTAAATTGATAATCCCGACGGAACGGACAAGGAGAAGTAACCAATCATGAGGGGTAAAAACTTGAATACAAGAAGTGTGTTCTTTTGAGTTGGATCATCCGTCTGCAAAATAAAAGTTATGGTTATGAAAAGAAAAATAACTATCTGATATAATTTAAATAATCTGCTTGCATCTAAAGGACCCATGTTTGAGTCCCTAACTCACTGCAAACAGATATTTGTTTCGTAGCAAAAAGGAAAAAGAAGAAAAATGAAAATAGAGAAACCAATATCAAACAAAATTCTTTACCTGTGGAGGCTTCATGAGCTCCATTGAAACAAATTGAGAAACAACAAGGAGGACAGGTAAAACTAGGTATGCTGCAGTGTCAGACCAGCCTAATGGTGGATGCCCATCCTGCACGATAAAATGTGCGTCGTAATAACCAGTTATAATGCACATATTTGTGATAGAAACTTAAATTTAGTGCCTTAGTATTAATATGAATATATGATACAACTAATCAACTCATGCAGGTGTAACTAAATCGCTATAGAAAGGTGAAGATCCTTCACAGCTCTTGTGCCTTCTCATCCACCTATTTGGCTTATTTACCAACCATAATATTGATCTAAAGATTCACAAGTATGAATTCAAAATAGTACAGCACCTATCAAATGAGAAGACTCATACGACTACTAAGATATCTACTTTTCTGAATAACAATTTGATGGAATTATAAATTGGATCAAACTGAAAAAGTTAGCGAAGTGAAAGAATAACAAGAATAACCATGTTGAAATTAGCCCAAATGAACTAACGTGATCGGGGTTGATTTGATACTTTAGTGAAAGAATGTGTAAGTAGTCCACGTTTAATCTAGAAGTTAATTAGTTTCATTAGATCTTAGCAAATAACTAAATTTCTCCACAATCAAGCTATCTAGGAAGGTAAAACCTAAGAAGAGATGTAAGCCCGAATGTTCTACAAAAAGGCCTATTTAAGTTGTTAAAAAATTAAAGTACCTAGATTGGTGTCTAGCATGAATCTTCTACATTAAAGGCCTATTAAACTTAGCAGCCTACAAATTGCTAGCTTTCAAAGTCATGAAATCATAAAAGTTTCTTACCACAAATGGAAACAGCCAAGAAATCCCTGATCCACTTTGGCGAGCGGCGATTGTAGTTGGACCACCCAAAGATGGGATCCAAAAGAAACCTTCTGTCAACAATCCCTTTGAGTGGGAAAAAAGGGGAGAAAAAATTGCAAAAATCAGCTGTGTTGAACTTGTTTCTGATGATAGCCATTCTCCCCACAGAAAATTTGATATGAGACCTGTAAGTTACCTCATTTGCCACATTTGAAAGAGCTTGGTATAGACCTATCCAGACTGGTATTGTGGCCAGAGTTGGTAAACAACCTGCATTAAAAAACAACAAGTTAGAACATCATAATCTGGCTCAAGGCAACACGCCACGCAAATCAGGTTAAATTCGATAACCAACAAAACATAGTATTGGAAAACATCAAACTCCTTAATTTCACCTATTATTACAGACAAAAAAAGTCCTCAAATTCATGTAAGATGTTACTTCTGTCTACCTACAAGTTATAACTGAGGGTGTTCCAGACACAAGTACAGTGACAAAGGATCAATGCAAAATGTATACACAAACATGAAAATAATTCTGATCAATGCAAACGATTACCTGCTAATGGATTAACCCCAGCCTGCCGATACAGCCTTGATGTCTCAAGTTGTATTCTTTCCTAATGTCAGCATACCAGAATTAAAAAAGAGTTATGAATAGAATATAACGGTGAAATATACTCAAATAAGGTTAATCCTCAGTTCCTCACCTGGTTTCCTTTATATCTTTCTTGAATGGCTTTGATTTTTGGTTGCAGGTTTTGCATAGCCAATGTGGATTCCACCTGCATATAAATAATATTACAAGGAAAAAAAAACACTAAAAAAGCACAATTTGTTGAGCAAAATAAAGCCAAATTGTCACAAACAAACACCGAACCTGTTGCTTTGTGAGAGGCAATGTGACAACTTTAACGATAACTGTGAGCAATATAATTGCGAAACCGTAAGCATATGGCACATGCACAGCTGAAAGTCCATCTTTCAAAATCTATTGCAATTCAAAACAATTATGATTTTTCAGCAACTTCAATTATCATAACAAAATATCTGAAATGACAACTCTGTGAAATTCGAACTACCTTGAGCACGAATTCCATGGCGTCGGAGATAAAACCGAACCATCCGCCGCTCTTCTGAGACACGTCGACAGCAGCGTCGCCGGCGCCGGAGGTCGTCGGGTCCACGGCGACGGCAGCATCGGCCAGCGTGTAAAGAAGACCTTCGGCTCGGCTGTAAAGCGCGGTGAGATCGACGCCGGAGTCGAAGGGATTGATCGGAGGCACGTCGTGGAGGCTGAACTTGATTCTGGTGGTGACGAGTCCATTTCCACTGCGGTGGTAGGGGAGGGTGTAGGACACGCGGCGAGAGAGGGACGGCAGAGATGTGCCGATGAACGGCGTGGATGAGATTAGAGTCTTCGCCATGAGAGAAGAGTGAGTTGAGTCTCAGACTCTCTCAATGGACTCAGAGGAGAACAAGATAATGAGGAGGGGATGGCAGTGGACGAAAGGATATTTTATTTTTTATTATCCGTATTTTTACTAGTCGCCGAAGATTTAGGCGCGGCAAATATAATAGTCGTTGTTTGGGCCAATGGGTAGCGGCCACGTCAGTCTATGCGGGGCGGTTTCATTATTTTGAGATAGTGGATTGCGTGGGTAGTCGGCTCCCGAGTGTTTTAAGTTGACGTGGCAAGTTTTGTGTTGCTAGATTAAAAATTAATTCGTACTCATTAGCTCCTCTCATCCTTACATATGTCAATCAGATTTGAATCTATGACTTTTACAATGTTATAATTATAAATCTATGACCTTTACAGGTCACAGTTCATGAATAAACAAACATGTTACTTTAGCATAGATAGTAGTTGATACTCGGTATTTAGGAATTACCTTTGTATTGATACAACCCTTTAGACCATCTCCAACGGAGAGGTCAAATGTCATGTGGAAGCCCAACGTTTATTTTTAACAGCCCAAACTCTTCTCCAACCGATATGTCTTTTCCACGTATGTCCCTCTCCTTTGTTAAATTTGACAGACAGAAGAAGCTTTGTCATTTATTTTTTTATTGTTTCTCACTTTCTCCTTCTCCTTTCCCCGTCTTTCTTCCTTCATCTCACCCAGAACCGATGCTTTTGCAGCGTCTCTCTTTCTCCTTTCCCCTTCTTTCTTCCTTCATCTCACCCAGAACTGATGCTTTTGAAATCCCGGTTCCAATGAGCTAATTAAAGGTGATGCCTCTCTTCCCTTCAATCATGGTCGATTCTAATTTCTCTCTCAATCAATTTCTTTGTTTTCTGGGTCCAATCTTACTTTCTCTTCTACTATTTCGTGTATAATTTACTCTACTTTGAGACGCTCTATTTAGGTGTTTTGGTTATAGACCATGATTTGACCTCAATTGCGTAGGAATCTGTCTTGGTTAGGAATTTCTGTTCCAAAGTGCAATTGATCAATTGGGTGCTCATTAATTTTTGATCTTGGAGGAATTCATGCCTCAGAATTGTTGGATTTATGTGAGAATGCAGTGAGCTGCATGATTATGGTCCTTCCTTTTCTTGCATGATGATATTGAATTTAATGGAATTAGAAACTTGGATTTAAATCTTGTGGATTCAAATACTTTGTTGTCTTCAACTTTCTTCTCTCTTCTTTGAATAACAGGAACATGGATCAAAGTAATTCAGATTCATCCTCGCCGTTACAATAGCAGGTGAACTCAATTTTCATCTTTCTATCTTTTTCTATTACATAATTTTCGTCACAATGTTTAATATTTAGTGCACCATGACACTAATATGCATGTTTATATCAGTGAATACTTCACAATAAGACTACTTGAAAAAATGGGTGTGTAGATGTTTGTCCTCCGTTCCAGTTAGGAATTATAGGCAGACAGAGTCAGAAGGGGCATGTACATAACTTAAGCCAGTAATGTCATCAAAACTCAGTCCATAAGTCAAAAGTTATCTCGCCCGATCATATATGTCTAATAGTTGAAAATGAATTTATTTGAGCTCTGGTTGCTGATTATGCACAGATCATGTTTATTTGAGTTAAGGTTTTGAATGTTGGTTTTCTAAGTCTTTACAGTTAGCTATTATTATGTGACAAACTCTAACTGATGAGTAAAGAGTGTGGGCATATTCAAGTAAACACAAAGTAAAATGATACACAAGTACAGATCAGGTGCAATTAAGTTAAATTTGTGAATCAATTTTCATTGCTTAGTTTAGCCTTCAGTTAGCTTTAATACGAAATTCCAAACTGATGAGGAAAATGTGAGGTAGATTCAAGAAAACATGACATAAAAGCACAGTCCTCCTGAACTACATTGTGCAAGATATAATGCACTCTTTTTATTTCTATTTCATGTTATAGGGTTTAATCTTTATAGCCAAATGTTTGCCCTTCAATATTATCTAAGATGTTTTCTTAGATAAGTTTTCACATTTTGGTTTATGTCTGATTTGACAGGTGGTTTGATACAGCTAGGGAAATGTTGAAAAATGGATGTGAGCTCTCAAACAGGACAACCCAAAAAGCAGAAGTTATATGGTTTCGTCACTAAGCTGCATTGATTTTTTTGTTCTTTTTCTATAGATGAGTTAAATCAATCACTAAGCTGCACATGAGTTAAATGCAGACAAGTTGACCACCTACCATATTTGCAACAAAGGTTTTTGTTCTTTTTCTGCAATATTTTGTTCCTCACTGAGAATGAAGGAATATCATTTAAATTAGTTACTAGCTTTTTGCTGTCATGTTGCATTTTGTGAGACATTTAGCTTTGGTGAGCTTGGTTGGCAGAATTTTTTTTAATCAGTTTTTACTCTCTTCAGATTGCAGATGCAAAGAAGATGTTTGAAGTACAAGAAAAGCTTCGGTTCAATCTTGATCATGCTTGGATTTCAAGCTGTTTATGTTTCCTGCTATGTATTCCCATATCTCAAATTCTCATAATCTCAATTGCATCTCTTAATGGAACTATTCATTGCATGATCTTTGATTTACAAGATTAAAAAAAAAAAAAAAAAAAAGGAAAAACAACATAAATAGAATTTTATATATTAAAGTAATATTCAAATTTGACATCTCCATTGGAGCTAAAATTAGTCAAAAGGTTGCTATATCAAATTTGCCATGTCATATGTCAAATTCAAATTTGACCAAAGCCATTGGAGACGCTCTTAGGGGCCAAATATTTGTGGGTCAATGCAAGTGGAGTTGATTAAGGAGCCGTAGAAGGCTAAGAAGAAGGCGGATGATCAAGAGGAATCAGAGAAAGTCCATTAAATTGTTGATCCAGAGATTATTAATATCTTGAAAGGCATGGATAAGTACACTACCGAGAAAAGGGGTGGACCCTTATGTAGATATGAATGGATTGCATGACTTCATCAAGAAATCACTAAAGATGAATGTTACTAAGAAACAATTGCAAGATAAGATTCGAAAGATGAGGAAGAAGTTTGAGAAGAATGTGAAGAAGGAGAAGTACAATTTGACTAAGGCTCATAACTTGACGGCTTTCGAGTTGTTGAAAAAGGTGTAGAGAGGTGGTGAAGATTTAGCTGGGAATGTGGAACAGTCCAAGAAGGCTCAAAGTAATCAGAAGATAGAAATGTTGTTAGTGTCCCTTGAAGTTTCAAATGAGTCATGTGGATCAGAGAGCTGGGGTTTTAAAGAGCTGGGCTTGTTGGAGACTTTTATGACACATGGTTTGGAATTGATTGGTACATTAAAGCGTGCTGAGCTGGAGGTAAATGAAAAAGATGAAGAAGAACTCAAAACTTGTTGGTGTTAATATCCACATACTATTACGAGGATGAGTCTACACCAACATGTACTTGTGGTGTTGTGTAGTGGGTAGTGAAGGGTCACTTATTGTCAATTTGACAGCTGCAAACTACTACATAGTTGATCATTTGAAAATGCCTATTAAAACAGTGCATTAGTCGAGAAGGCCAAGTCCTTCTATATTGTTGGTTTTTTCTTAACTGCATCTCCATAAGTCATTCAGCTTGTTCCACTTATCCTCCAACTCAACACACTTTGATGCACCAATTAACTCCAGACCCTGCATCATAAAAGTCTCTGACAACCCCAGCTCTCTGATCTACATGACTCTTTTGAAAGCTCAAGGGACTCCAGTAACTCGTCTATCTTATGTCTACTCTGAGCCTTCTTGGTAAAATGGGGTTGCATCTAATATAGAAAAAGAGTACATGAATTGGGTGTAAAATGATTCTGGCGTTATGTCTATACTTGCTGCTACTTTGGTGATGCTATCTCCTTCATTGTTGGAAGTAAGATTTCTAAGGAAATTTGGTGTCGATAATAAAGGTCAAAACACTAAGATTCTTTGTTTCAATACAAGAATTAAGATCTCTTTAGCTCATTGCTGAAGCTGAACTTGAAGAGGTTGACAAGTCTGTTTCTTCGCCTTCCAAGACTACAGTGGTGTCACGTGGTGATAGTTTCAGAGATATGCATGGTACCTACAACTGTCCCTACTCAATCTTTTAATTCTGCTCCATCAACTTATATGTCTATTCAGTAACAGACTAATGAGATTCCTCAAGGACATGGAACCATACAACAAAGTTGACCTGGTATGCAATAAATGAAGGGTTTTCATAATTATTTGGTGGATTTAATCATCAGTCAACAACAAAATGGTGGATTCACAAACTAAAACATAACTGGCTCTTACGAGGCAACTTACAACTACTACACAAATGGATTGTTTTCTCAATACAATAATGATGTTGAAAAAGATACTGGTACCTTAGGTGTTTTACCATATAGACCCACATATAACCATCTTTTTGCTCTACATCCATAAGTAAGTCAAGAATTTGAAAGCAACACGAGGCAATCCAACTTTTTTGGGATTCAATCCTCAGACATAAACTGTGTTGGAGGGATTTTCTTGATAAGGGTTTGGGTACTTCTCATCAATTTGTTGCAAAAATCCCACCTCAGAAATCTGTCAACACATTTCTACAAAGTGAGGCTAGTAA
Source organism: Rosa rugosa (assembly GCF_958449725.1). NCBI lineage: Eukaryota > Viridiplantae > Streptophyta > Magnoliopsida > Rosales > Rosaceae > Rosa > Rosa rugosa. The sequence goes on along the minus strand of NC_084821.1, from coordinate 15,493,230 downwards.
TTTTATCATCAACACAAAGGCTGGTGGCTCTCCTTCATCATCTTCATTTTATCAAGACTTGATTGAATCTAGTACCAGTGCAAGACGGTTTGCAAAAGAAGTTGGGAAACGGATGTGTGGTGGTACTGGAAACTTTAGTGATCTTGTAACTTTCAAATTTGGAGAAGGAAAACTAAGTAGTGCTATAAGGTGTATGTCTAGCTTGTAGAGTGCATAAGTACAAACATCTGAATCCACTATTTTTGAATATGATGCTAGAAGTTCGTCCAATCATGTATAGATAGAGTCGGTTACACCTGATACTAGTTCTAGGAGATCTCATCCATCATTCCATATGATTTCTTAGGCGTCGTTCTGTTTATGGAATTGGAGTCTTGGGAAAGGAAACTCAATCCTATCTTGTGTTTGGGATGCAAAAGGAAATGAAACACTTTCCTGAAGGAAAGGAGAATATGGGGGAAAGTGGTTCATTCCATAGACCTAAGGATTCATTTCCCCCTTGTTTCCTTGCATTTATTACTCACTTTCTATTATTTTATTGCATTAATTACAATTTTTTTAACAACTTTTCTGATAAGTTTTCTTATGTTATCAAATATCGGAAATGATTTCCCTTCCCATGGGAAAGACAAAGGAATTACTTTTCTTTCTGCGAACCAAACGAGACCTTAATGTTTCTAGAGCTTATTCCGGGAGTCCTTTTCAACAAGCTGAATATGAGGAGTCATATTTCTTCAACAGTTCTAAATCAAATGGCATGAGCTTCTTGACCTGTTGCACCTAATTCATTTGAGCATTCCAGCAAGTCTTCACTTTCTCCTTTTTTTCAAAAGAGAATTAAAAGATTTCACTCCTACCCCCATGTGACTCGAACCCATGACCTGGATCTTAGGTAGTGGGTGCTCTAACTACTGAGCTAACACCACTTTTTAGTTAAATTTAGTTAAAGTTATGAAATATAACTATTGATTTAACAATGTTGCTCTAGCAATAGTAGCTATATGTAAGTGATATACTATATTTTATCGAATCGTATACTAACATGTGGACAAAAGATGAGCGGTTTTGCTTTAGCTATACATGATTCATTAGCTAAATATAACTAGTCATTTTAGCTAATTAAGTTAAATTTATCTTAGCTATAACTAGTCTGTTGGAGTTGAATTTTGCTTCAAAAATAGTTATATATGGTTAAAACTCGAATTTAGCTACTCTGTTGGAGATGCCCCTATACATTGTACTCGGGAATTCATTTTGTCAAATACAATTTTGCTTCTTCCTCTTCTTTCCTCTAAAAACTCTTGTTTTGTTGAATTCTATCAGGATTTTGTCAAAAATCCTCTTTATTTCCATAACAGCACCTAGAGGAGCAAATTAAGGTTAATCCGTTACTCATCCACTAAATTCGAAGCTAAAACAGAAAATTCAAAATATTGGATTCAGAAAAGACTAGAAGAAAGGAAAGGGTACAATTGTTAACCTTGAAGTAAGACCATATACCACATGCAACCTAAAACACAATCTAACTCTTCATATTAATTTAGCACCCAATACAATTCCAAATTAACCCCAACAGAAACAACATTCAATTCAATCTGTCACAACTGCCTTGTCCTCCACTGAAAAAATCGTAGAAACTAGGCTGGTCACCATGACCCTCTACAATACCAGAAGAGCTAACGAGAGCAGTCGAATTCTGAGCATAATTACCATCTGAAGTAGAAGGGCCTTCATCTCTGCCCTGTAGGAGGCCTGTGGGTGTCAAAGGAAACAGTGGCAGTGTTTCTGGATCATCAGAGTTGCTCATTAATCTGTTAGTGGCATCATTGACATCAATACAGCCCCCTCTGCCATATCCATGGCGCATTGGCTCATACCCTCCACTACCACCGCCACTGCAAGTTCTTGTTGGCACATCCAGTTTCTCGATTCTTGGTCTCCTCTTTACCCCAACAGATTGTGGAGGCACCTTGGGATGAGATTGTGAATAGAACCGTATTTCACTTGGCACTGGAGGTATATAATAGGGGCTGCAGATCACTGACAAAAAAAAAATTCCAAGTTGATTAAGATAAAATTGCAAATAACAAGAATTAGAACTCACAAGTGTAGCTTGTGATCGAGGACAAAACCAGAAATGTTGTATATATACAACATTTTCTCACATTCAGCCTGTTATATATCAATCAATTATAAATCCCAGGGTTCCATGGAAGAGAGTATAGAAAACTTACATATTATATGCAAGTCCACTTCAATCACAAGGCAAAAATTAATTTTAAATATCAAACATTTAACTAGATCTGTGGTGGCCATCAGAAAATAAAAGTTTCTCAATCAGAAAAAGGCCATCTTTTAGCACAACAGAATATTATACATACTCCAAGACTAACAAGATTGGAAGCCAAAAAAATCTTTCCCAGCATCATTCATATCATATCAAGCAGTAAAAATAGTTGAGACACAAATAGCAAGCCAAGTAATAAATTTATCTTATGTCAAAAAAGAGAAAAAGAATAAATAAACAACGTGTTCATAAATTCCGGTACTGCAACAAGAAAATAGCAATAAGCAACTTAATTATTACCATTTGCGCAAGGATATTGGGGAGGAGGATATAGTGGGTACTGAGAGGCCGCCGCCTTATGGAGAAAGCGGTTGAAATAAGCCAAGCTAGCCTCCTGCTTCTCCTTCTGTCTCTGCCTCGCTTTGTGATTCTGAAACCAATAAAACACATTCTTCCCCTCAATGTGACCATAAGCCCTGAGCCTCGCCGTTACCGCCTGTATGAATTCCGCACTGGGAGTCCTCACCCCTTGCTCATACAGATTCTCCAGCATAGTTATCTGCTCCTTGGTCGGATTCCACCTCGTCGTGTTCTCCAGCCCCACTCCATGTGCCAATCCACCGTTCTTTACGTGCTGATCTTCGCGCTCCATAGTTATTACCTTGCTAGCTGTTCGTTTGTTTTCCAGAGGTCTAGCTAGGGAGAGAAATGTGGCTAGGGTTACTTTCTTGCATGGCGTTTTTGGACTATTTTATAATGGGGGGAGACATAGAGAGTCAAACGGAAACGACAGGGAGAGAGAAAGAAAACGACAGCTGATTGACATGCGTATTGGTTTTTGGTGCTGAATGTCGCTGAAAAACATGGCGGGGTAGCGGCTGGGATTGGGGGAGAGAAATGACGATCTTGCCCGTGACGATTTTCGCAGTGTTCTATGCATCTGAGGTGATTGATTTTGCTGTTCCTTAATTTTGCCATCTCGGGAATGACAGATACTGACTGAAGCCTATGAGGCTACGGGGAAGGAGGGTAGAGTGGTCAATTGTGGTGGAAAAGACAGCCGGTTGGGTTGTAAGGTGTAGGTTAGGGCTAGGCGTTGGGAATGAAGTGGAAGCAGATAGGTGCAGATCGATGGAGTTGAATCGATTAGGGTTTGTTTTATGGTTCTGGTTTGGGTGTGGTTTACTGACCAATGGGGCATTGCCACGTTTGGAAAACCACTAATTTAAATCCCACTAGTAGTCTAGGGTTTAGATTTACTGATTTGCATGGCTATTTCCCTATACGCAGTTTCGTTTTTTCTTGGTTTTTTACACTGCAAAAGATATGGTTTATGCATCCCAAATATCTTTTATTTTCCCAATATCAAAAAGGTTCACAAGCAAAGAATTCCATTCATTTAAATTTAATTTCGTAATTACTTTTAATTTCAAATCCTTGTGAACAGTGCGTGCTGATGCATACAACGTCAGTTAGGTAAGACATATCTTTATTAATCGAGAACCATTAGCCTCGATCATATTAAATTCGTTATTAATCCCAATGTCATCCCCATCTATTTGCCACAACCTTTATGTAATTTGCTAACTGAACCGAGTCACTCACATGCCCTTGATTTGTGTGATGATACTCACAGCCATTAAATTTAATTTCTGCTAATTAATCCCCATTTAATTGTTTGTTTTTCAATGCTTCGAACTATGACAATTTGTGATCAATGTCATCATTCTTCCATTTACGATTTTACGGTATATAAAGTGTGTACGTGTTTATGCAAAGGGTCTATCGACAGTATTTGTTGTTTATGCCTAAATTTGGGGTTCCATTCGATCAGTTCAGCTGATTCTTAAACAGATCAACCGACTTGTTTTGGAAGTTAAGCTTGGGCTGCCATATATCTCCACAGTTTTATGATCAAGCCTCGCGCAACGCTAATCTTGCCAACACAAGCACTGCTAGCTTGGACAAATTGTTCATATATATATATATATATATATATATATATATATATATATATATATATATTCTCATTGTAAGTAGAAAAACTGCGAGAAACCATAGCTAGTTTGAGAAGAGATATTCTTACTAGAAACAACAGTTTTGTATTTTGTATGGGACTTTTCACTAGAAGAGGCACCCACCTTTCCTTTGCCTTTATGACTCCCAACCATAACAGCATGCAGCCTAGGCATCACAATCTTCTTCTTCCTCCTTCACTAATGACTTAATGACTTATTAGACTTTCAATGACGCAACAAACAGTTTTATTACTGGGTTAACGTTGTGTAGAAGAATTTTCGATTAACGTACGGTGAATTATTACTGGGTTTACATATATTGTGAATGATTTATAAATTCATTATATTAATCATGGAGGTGAGTGCGAATGATCATGCTGCGCCTAGACCGAATTGATAAGGTGGTGCAAGGTTATATGCAAAATGAACGAAACACTATGTTTTATAAGCCATAAATGCCTGCAGATCGATCCACACCACTATAACGCAAACATAATCAGTGATCCAGACCACTGTTATATATATGCTATTAATTGCAATTGCATGCTTGATTAATTGTTGGATTTGCGCTGACTCTTACGTACACTACTATATACTTTAATTAGTTAATTGATTAAAAAAAAAAATTTGTTTGTATAATTTTTTATTGCCACCTACATGTATCATCATGTATCCTCTCTCTCATTTTCTTTGTTCTAGGTCTGTTTTGTTTTAGCTAATTTACTAAAACAGTCTCCCATTGCTCCAAAATGATACACAATGGCACTCTACATGATGTATTTGGGTACATGTTTTAAGAAATTTTGGCCTAATGATGATGTTCAATAAACCAACTTTTTTTTTTGGGGATCTTCCAAGCAAACCAATGCCCATGTTTTTTTTAGGGGCCTTGACCATTTACACAATTTGAGCCTAAAAATTACCCACTTAGTCCACTAAAAAGTTTTTAATCTCATTTACCCAATTTAAACATCAATGGCAGTTTTACCCTTTTAATTAACAACCTACACCTTTCAGACTTCTCTCTCTCTCTCTCTCTCTCTCTCTCTCTCTCTCTCTCTCTCTCTCTCTCTCTCTCTCTCTCTCTCTCTCTCTCTCTCTCTCTCTCTCTCTCTCTCTCTCTCTTCATGTCTGCAGATCTGGATCGGCGAAAATTTCCGGTCATCCAACGAACATGAGGGAGAACAACGGGTTTGGGTTTGAATTCGGGTTCAATTTGTCCGAATCGAGGGAGATCCGGGGCAGGTCGTCGTGCTCGTGCCCCAAGGACGAGGATGAAAGCGAGAGGCGCGAGGAGATGGAGACGGACTCGCAATCGCAGAGGCAAGCTGAGCGAGGAATCGGAGGATGACGACTACAACGATTTCGAGCTTTTGTGAAGGAAGTGCTTTAGAGTTGGGCGCTGCGTTTGCTGAGGTGCTGGACGACGTTGTTTTCTGACCACTCTCGGCCTTCATGCTGCCGTTATCGTGGTCTGTAGCCCGATTTTGCATTTTTTTTTTTTGGTATGAGTCCCAACTCCCAATTACATTCTCCACTACCAGTCTCTCTATCAACTCCGTCCCTTTTTTTTTTTGGTAAACTGTGAGCTCCGCGATTAGAAGGAAAAAAAAAAAAGTTTGAAACTGATGGTTGGATGAACACTTGATGGTTAATTTGATAATGGAGTTAAGCTTATGATAACACGTGGAAGTGAACATGAAGAATTTAACATATAAATTGATCAATTGTGCCTATAGTGTATTCATTTTAGTTTTGAGAGTTTATGCAATTAACTGGGGGCAATGATATGATTATTGGGGGTCAATAATATGATTATTGAGAGGTAATAATATGATCATTGGGAGGCAATAATATGATTATTGGGGGGCAATAATATAATTACTGGGTATTATTAAGGGGTAATAAAATCGGACGCCGGAATCTGGTCACCGATCTGGTAGCCGGATTCAAGATTCCGGTCACTGGTCACCGGATTCTGATCACCGGTCACAGGAGTCCGCGGCCGGCCACTGGTCACCGGAGTCAGGCAAGGTCTCCGATGACTTCTCTCTCTAAGTGACAAAGAAGGAGAGGGCAAAGTTGTCCCAAAAATAAATAAAAATGAATAAAAAAATACTTAATTGGGTATTAGAGAAATAATCTCTTAGAGTGTTTGGATAAGTGGGCAATCTCTTAAAGTGTTTGGGTAAGTGGGGTTAATTAACCCAAAAATTGGGTAAATGATCATTTTCCCTTTTTTTTACTGTCAATTGAGGAGAGTAGTTTGTTTTGTCTCCACATGGGTTCATTTTCAATATGTGTTTATGTCCTTTCAGCAGTTTTTTTTTTGACAAATTCTTTCTTGATTTTTTATTTAGTTATCTGAATAGAGCTAGAACCGGTTAGAGGCAATAACATAAACTTATCCACCAAATGACCTACTGTCTCATGATTGAGAAGACCACTAAATTAAAGTATGAAGATACTAATTAAAGTATGAAGATACTATTTGTTTGAGGTAAAAACCTCATCATGGATGGTGTACAACGATCATGAGTAAGCTAATTAATTAAATTTTGCAGTACACCAGAGTATAAAAAAGAATAAAATAGTATAAAATTATTGAGTTTTAAGAAATTTGGTCTTTGTTTGCCATTAATTTTCTCCAAAATCTCACATTCAATTCCCATATATATTATACTTTGGGGGCTGAAATTTGCACACCCTATTTTACATTCTACACACTCTGTCTTTTTTTAATATTTCTTATCAACTCAAGATAAATCTCTTCCAAAACTACCATTCTCTCTCTCTCCCCCCCCCCCCCCCCCCCTCTGTCCATCCACACAGAACCCAGAATGATGATGATTGTAGGTTAAAATGATGATCCTTGCAAGCTACATATCATGTGTTTCATGTCTTGTATGAAATTGATTTTTGTGATAGAATCATTAATCAAAAGGAATATAATGAAATTGTTCCACTCGTCAAAGATTTCAGCCAACTTCGAATTCGAAAGCCCACCGATGTTCTTCAATACGTCGTAGGAAGAACATTATCGCCGACGACAACGCCGACGCTGACGTCATCTTCTCTCCAATTCCCCACGGCTCCTCAGCCGCCGCAATCGCCCACCATGACGATCGCAAAGACCCATCTGCCCCCAGATCATCTCCCTCCTCGACCAAAGTACCCACCTTTATCGACCTCTCCGATGAACCCGACGACGGCGACGAGATTCGGATCCTCCGATTCAAACCCACTACAAAAAGCGAAGAACAAACCCGTTTACAACCGGGTCCGTATCTAAACCGGGCCAATCCTCCTCTGCTTCTCTCTCTCTGACTACCCGCCATTCGTCTGTGATAATTGCGCCGACGACAAGTTTGGGTACCAATCTTTTCCAATCGAATATTGAAACCATGTGTATTGCTCCGATTGTGTGATCAACTACATCGATTCCAAGCTCCAAGAAAACGAACCCACAATTGTGTGGCCTAGCTGCCATTGCTATGGGGGTCTGAGATTTGGATCGGAGGGAGAGGGGGAGGGAGGGAGAGAGAGAGTTTTAGTTGTAGGCTGTGGAAGGGAGAGGATGAGACAGAAAAGTATATGGGTAATTTGGTAAAAGCAGCACAAGGGGTGTGTAGAATGTAAAATAGGGTGTGCAAATTTCAGCCCCCTATACTTTTTGTGTCATTCAGTGTGAACACTTCCGATTCTCAATTTTTTTTTTTTGTTACAAAGCTCAACACAATATAGTGCTTACAGCAAGAACCAGAGACATTTTGTGTGATATATATAGATTCATATAGAACTTCCTCTAGATGGAAGTGTTATAACCAATAATACACACACACACACACACACTTTGCATGAGTACTGTACTTCTCATCACTCGCCTCTTGATGATCAGAGATGCACTTCCAATACAAAAGGTCAATGAAAATACTAAAGCAGGTACATGTGTGCTTATTTATAATGCATGCGTGATTAGAAGGGTTTGGCGCTGACTATAATGCTATGTACGTACATAGTGTATATTACTATATATGAGGTTAATTATATACACCAGTAGAGTACTGTACGTACTAGCTATTTGTTTGTTGCGTGTTATGCTTGGAAGCTTAGGGCTGTTGACGCCGACCACCTTATGGCACGTTTACTAACTTGGAATCGGAATAAATCATGAATCGGAGACAGCTGGAATGGGAGAATAGAGGAATCGGTATGGAAATATTTTAATTCCATTACGCTGTTTACTTACCATGTGGAATCAGAATAAGAATGAAACTGATTACGATTGATGTTGTTTACTTACATTTAGGAATAGGAATTAAACTACTTCGATTACTAAAATACCCCTAGAAAAAGAAAAGAGAAAAAGACAGCTATATGGTTTCAAACACAACCCATATTCGTCAAAAAAAAAAAAAAAAAAACACACCCCATAGATCGACAAACTGGAAGTCTGATACAGTGAGACGGTGGACAACTCGTCGGCGCTGCCGCAATGTATCCAGTGCATCCTCTCAGAAAAAGCCACCGGCTTCTCCTATCCTCGTCGGCTCCTTTTCCCTTTCTCAAAGGTTGGTCCTTTTTGTTTGGGTCCCCAAAAAATTCAAGTCTTTTATGTTGATGGGATTTTGTTTGCTTTGTTTAGGCTTCAGAAGGAGTTGATTTGATTCTCTCATGGTATGTTAAGCTTTCTCTCAATCTATTGTTCTTTCATTTTGATATTTTCATGGTGATTTTGATGTTGGAATCTTTACTTGACGTATTGTTGATGTGATTCTCTTTCCTTTGAGGTGTTGCTCCTCTTCAGCTATCTCAATTGTTGCTACTCTTCTTCATTATGTGATATTATTTATGTGTGTTGCTGCTCTTGGTGTGGTGAAGACTAGAAAAAGCACAAAATGATGAATTTGTTGAGAAATCCAAGAAGAAGCAACTTGATATTGTTTTAGGATTAGATGAGAAGAAGCTATTTTAAAAAATATTTCTGCAATGTTTCTGAGGTGGAATTTCTACATGGTGATAATTAGAGAGGAAGATGTTCTGGAATTTTCAAGCAGGAAAACAAAATTGGTCAAGGTAACTGCTACATATGAGTGTTTGACTCCAGCTAAGGTTCATGTTGATCCAGATGTTTATGGTTATTCGTTTATCACTTGTTCAGAGCTTATTCTTCGTATCCAAATATATTTAAAACTACTGTGTTTGAGGTGTCTTCCAGCTGAATTTCGAGAGACAAGGGATTTTCCAAAAGAGACAATGCAGGATGCATGGTTATCAAAATCAAAAATTCTGGTTTGCAAACTTAGCTGTCTGCTGTAGCAGCAAAATGATTAACGAGAACAAGCTCTTTTCCAAGAAGAATAGGTACCGTTTTTAATTTTATTTGATTATTTGACCAAATGCTAAACTTACTGGTTATATATATATATATATATATATATATATATATATATATATATATATATATATATATATATATATATCTGTGTGTGTGTGTGTATTTTACTTGTAATTGTAATCAATGACAGATAACGTTTGTATTTGCAACTTTAGTGCTTTAAGATGATAGAATGTTGTGTGATTTTACTCATATCAGCTTTCTTCTATGGCACATATGGAAACATTGGTGTGATTGCATTTTCAATTACAAGGTTCCTAATCCGACTTTGGTGGCTACAAGGGCTTTTGTGGCTTCTTCAGAGTTTTTAACATCTCATGCTCTGTCTCTTACTTGCAATAGGCCTCCCCCTCCGCCCCCTCCTCCTCCTCCACCTTGGATCCCTCCTTGTTTGGATTTTGTTAAGATAAATACATATGCTTCTTGGGACAAACAATCTATGCAGGCTGGTTTGGCAGTAATAGTTCGAAATAGTTCTGGTGATCGAGCTTCTTTATGGCAAGACGACTATTGTTAGGGCCTCTTCGATCCTTCTTGCTGACACTTTGGCCCTTTACCAAGCTGTGTTGCTGGCCTTGCGTTTAAATTTTCAACTTTGTTGTTTTTGCTGGGGAGTTTCTTTTTCTGGTTTGCTTCTTTTTTTTTCTCTGTTTCTTTGTCGTTGTTTGGTCTCTTTGAGTTTAATGAATGGTTACTTGATTGAAAAAAAAAAAAAGGAATGTTGTGTGATTTGATTGAACCTTTTTTTTATCAAGTTTCTATCTGGGATTTTATTTATACCCTTTTTTGGTCTATGGCCTAGATTGTAGAGCAGTAATGTTGCTTCTAAATTGAAGTCAGTCTTTGGGTCTCCTTTTTTGGGAGAGACACATTGTTTTGTTGATGGTAGAACAAAACTCTTGTACTTGCTGCTACATCTGCTATTACTATGCAAAAAAACTCTATGCAAGCTGTTACTATGGAAAAAAACTCTATGCAAGCTTGATTGGCTTAACGGATCAAAATGGATTTGTACCTAACTCTGATATTTTATTCACTTAAAGGATCAAAATTGATTTGTCTGTGGGTGATAAGGGACTTGCTATACTTCAGTTGCTATATTTCAGTTGCTCAAATGGGGCACTTCTCAGCCCCAACTAAACTTGTCGGAATTTTGTGAAGCTTTCATTTCACCTACAAGATAGTTTTTATTATTGCTCTTGTATCAGTGTGAGACTTTATTGTTTCCTCTAATTACAGGTTAGTTTTTCAAACCCAGAAAGAAATTATTATCACAAATTTGCTTAGTCCAAAGGTAGTGTTTCTGTTTCCTGTTCTAGTTGATTTTGGTTTGTCAGATTTCAGTACTGCAAGAGAGCCTGATCGATGTATGCGATTTGTTTTTTTTGCAGGAGTCTGTGGGATGTGCAGCAAACAAGTACTCAACACCAAGATTTACAAACAAAGCAATGTATAATACAAACAAATTGTCTATTTGATAGATGATACTGGCATATTTGTCATCAAAATTGCAATGTAACCTTTAGTTATGACTGATGTTTATAGTACCTGAGGTTCACAATACTGATATTTGTTATTCAGATTGCAATGTAACCATTAATTATGACTAATTATATAGTACTTGAGGTTCAAAGTACTGATTTTTATAGTTCAAACATCATCAATTATACTTCCAAGACACCTATTGCAACATCTATTTGATAAAAGCAAACATAGAAATTGCAATCATAAAAGGTTTAGGTTCAGCAAACTCAAGCACGGATCATTTGTTCCCAGGAAATAACCCTGTAGGCCAAATTACCATGCATATCATTCAATAAGATCTCAAAAACTGTAAGTCTACAAGATACACAAACTAAGCAGGAACGTAAGGAGTAGAAAGCACCAGAAGCTCGAAAGTCCATAGAAGGAAATAACACCGAGTACCAATTTCGAATAACTTGAAATACAACCATAGTACCAATTTAGCAAAATAGTAACCATAGTAACATACTATCCCTCAAAGTAGAAATGGAAACATTAGTCTGAACAAGTTATAATCTCCAATACACTAGTGAAGCATCCACAAAGGAAAAAACAAAGTCCAAGCATCCATTCACTGTAGGCCATATTGCAGAAGGTTGATTATGTAATCCTTCTTTTCCTCATCAGTCATGGTGAAGAAGACCCTCAACAAGTCATGCTCTTTAGCTAATTTGTTGGTAACGTGAAATACCTGCAATGGAGATAGGAAATCCATTTTCCTCAGCTCACCACCAAGTTTGCCTTGCATATCAGCAAGATCCTTATCTGTTGAGAGAACATTAATCAAGCCTTCAAACTTTGGAGCCATTCCTGCAATGGCTTCAGTGATCACTCCAAATTTTTTAGCCATATCATCCAAAGCTCTTGCCTTTCTACGAGTATTATTTGGAGCATTTGCTACATCTTGAGTTGACCTCTGCTGTTTGGCACGTTGCTTGGCACTTGGTGGTTGGGGGGGACTTGGTTGTATAAAAGATATATCATCATCTTCCGTTTCACCAAGCCCCTCAAATTGTGATCCCCTATACTGAGATCCACCATCAGTAGTCATGTTCATTTGTTCAAAAAAGTCATCGGCTCGTACACCTTCTTGATTCATGCTTGCATCCTCTTCCCTAACTTCTTCTTCATCATCTTCCGCATTTCCAGCATTTGTTCCCATTGCACGATCTTTTCCATATATCTCTTTAAGGGCATAATAATGTTCAAATGGTTTACCATACAAACCTTTTGCATCCTTTTTGTTCTGCAAAACAGAAAAAAAAAAAAAATAAGACAATATTATTCAATGTTATACAAAATAGAAAAAACACAAGACAAAATATAATAAGGAGAAAGTTTACCTTTGCCCACTCATCGAATACACTTCTTTCACAATCCAACATCATTGCTTCTTCATTCCATCCAAAACCACTCTGAGATAATGCTTCGCTTAATGCAACATATTTCCCTTTCAATGTCTTTATTCTTGATTCAATGTGTGGATTTGCCAATATCCCACAGTTTGGAAGTTTGGCTTCTATCATATCTTGTAATTTCTGCAAGTAACCATTTTTGAAGCCAGTATCCGCACGCCACTTAGGATCATGGTAGAGTTCCAATAAAGAACCGACCAATACATCATCTTCCTTGGTTGTCCAGAAACGCTTGTTTTGGCCCCTTCCAGCTTTTTTTGATTTGCTTGAAGTAGCTCCGGAACTCATGTTGAATCAACTACATATTAAAAAACAAACATTATACAAAATAATAATAATGTGCAAGATTGCAGCAACTAGAATTGCAGCAACTAATAAGGTGAAGTCTCATTATAATGTAAAATTGCAGCAACTGACATAATACATGAATGCCTATATTTCTAAAGCTAAGACAGCTTTAATTTCACGTCTAATGAGTAACAAGAAAATAAAAAATCAAAGAGTAAAGTGAATGAAGTCAACTTTAATTAAAATTGCCTATCCTTCTAAAGTTTGAGACAACTTTTCACTAATAACATAATACATGAATGCCTCCCAGTTTTTCTAAAAGCTCTACATGCGTAACTTCTAAAGTCACAAAATAAACACCAATAGTTGTAAACTAGCTGCAAATATAATAAGAGATAAAAACTTAGAATATAATGCTTTAACATATAACTAATAAACCACTATTTCAAGGTAATATCAGAACAACAGATAACAATCAAAGAAAATCCCCTCCAACAGATAACAATCAGACCAAAGACAAAAAACAGAGGTACAAATGACATGGCAATGGAATAAACCCAACAGAGAAAAGAGAAAAAGGCAAATCCATTCAAACAAAAATATACATGAAAACCATCCTAACCGTATATACAATCAGATTCATCATTCATACATAATTATAAGAGGCTAGTAGCTAAAACAAGATATTCTTTCTTTCTTCCATCCTATATTTATGTCCTATTTGCACGCCATATATCCCACATTTCATTTGCAAGGTTTTGTCTCCACATCGTCCACTCATTTGAGGTCTCAACTATATTAACATAGTCATCATCTTCCAAGTTCTCAACTGCAGCTACCGGCTGATTATCGAATGCTTCTTCTATAGGATCTATAGCCATCTCTCTTCTAATAAAATTATGGAGCATGCAACACACAGATATTATACGACGTTGTGTTGTAATATCATAAAATGATGGACTCCTAAGAATTGCCCAACGCATTTTCAGTAAACCAAAACTCCTCTCAATAACATTCCGAGCACTTGAATGTTTCATGTTAAAAAATTCCTCTGCCGTCTCAGGTCGGTATCCATCTCTTCAATCATTTAGATGATAACGCTGTCCTCTAAAAGGTGCAAGAAAGCCATTTCCATTGGTGTAGCCAGCGTCTACTAAATAGTAACAACCTGATTTCGAAAAGAAAATTGGATGTCATATCTCTCTAGCAATATTTTAATTAATAAAAAATGTAAAGAGTTAAAATTTTGGTTTCGAAATTACCGTTAGGAACTTTTAATCCATTTCTCCTACTCACAGCATCTCTTAGAACACGAGCATCATGTGCAGAACCTTCCCATCCCGGTAAAACATATATAAACATCAAGTCTTGAGAGCAAACCCCTAAAACATTAGTTGCTATCTCACATTTCCTTGTTCTATATCTTGGCTTGTCTCGTTCTGGCACTTTCACCCTAATATGTGTTCCATCTAATGCTCCTAAGCAATTCTGCATTAAGGTATATATTAAAAAAGTTTTAGTCTTTGAAAAACAATAAATGCAGGAATTATTAAATAATTTTATAAAATCTTATCTTGCGTACCTTAAACCATTTCCACCTATTGTCTGTTGAGTCCTCAATTACAGGTTCAGGTGTTTTCCAGAAGTTTTTTTGGCATCGAATCATGGCTTTCAAACACTCGTGAAAGTATTTACTAACAGTTCGCCCCGACCTAGTAAAATACAAGGCTATGCTACGATTCTTCTTGTGGTGTGCAAGAATATTTAAGAACATTGCTACCATCTCCTCTATAGACACATTTCGGGTTGGTCTTAATTGGCCTTTATTGATGAGAATTCGACACAACTTATGAAATGATTGTCTATCCATTCGTAGTTGGTCGATACATATAGCATCACTCCAATAAACTAGTGTATACAAGTACTCTACTTGTTTATAGACTCTTATGGCTAAGGGTCGACTTGGTTGACGGTGTTTCTTTACAGCTAAGTTGACATAGGTATAACCAGCAGCACATACAGCAAATAGTATTCGAAGGAAGGCAAGCAATGCATTTATGGTGACAAGTAGTCTTCTCTTTGTGGACAAACTTAGACGAGCCATTTATCTACATTACATAAAATTTATCATTCAAGATATCAATGTGCATATGTGTAACATGAGAGCATATTTGAACTGCTCATAAGTATGAAAAAATACTACATAAATGAGCACAAATAAGGCAAAACTGAAATCCCACAATTCAATTCAAAAGGTCAAGGAATTAGAGAGGAGGAGGGGATCAGGGGCTATACTATAACCAATTAAACAAGATCACTACACAACTCTCCACCGCTTCATATAAAAAAAAAGAAAGAAAGAAGAGAAAGCACTTTCTTGGTCTTGAAACATAGAAACTTGGAATGTAGTTGTCTTAATCCTTAACAACTGAACTTGGAACAAAACCAATTGTCAATAGATCATTATAAAACCAATCTCCACCGCTTCATATTAAAAAAAAAAAAAAGTGAAAGCACTTTCTTGATAGAAACAGAACATATTGAAGAAAAATAATGATACAAAATAGAAAGTGGATAAGGAGTCCACAGAGGAACAGAGCTACATGCGAAACAAACAACAACAGCAACAAGACTAAGGTAAAAACAAACAGTTTCGCAAACAACTTTAGACATAAAAGGTTCAAGTAAACTCACAATAATAGGTACAACTTTCACACAAATAAGAGAGAAAAAACATCATATATCATGAAAAGCAAATCACCAGACAAGAATATGTACATCCTTTTTCGACTTTTGAAATTTGAAGGAAAACTATAAAAATTCTAACTTCGTTCTTTCTAAAAAAGCTTGCTTCTAAGTTGTTCAATAACTATCATGCCAGATTAGTGAAAGAAAAAAAGAAAGAAGGAGAAGACCAGAGAAAAGAGGACAAAGATCGGTCACTAACCAAAGGAGTCCAGCCGTTTCTTTTTTGTCGTTGATGTTTTCTGATGTCGACAATAGTATATATATTTTTAGGGTTGGGTAATTTGGTGTTATTGAAATTATGTTAGGGTATTTTTGGTATAAAAACTTGATTCCGGGTGGGTTGATTCCTAAACCCATCTCCCCCCTAGGTTATCGAATTCCTGAGTATTCAGGAATTGATTCCTGATAAGGATGTGGGACCCACATCCATTCCGATTCCCTTACATGTAAGTAAACGATGGAATTCTCTTATTCCGGAATCATTCCATCTATTCTCATTCCGATTCCAAGTTAGTAAACATGCCATTAATTCTTATCATTCTGCATATATGCAACTCCAACACTCGATACAGAATTACAGATTGGTGGTCTCTCTCTCTCTCTCTAGCTACTAGTAGCTAGCTTACTTTCCCCCTACAACAGGCTCAGTCTGCATGGGACACTGGCACTTTAACCCGGTGCATTTGGCGGGAGGTACTTTATGCTAGGAAACTTTGCTCTAAAATTCATCAAACTCTCTCCAATATAATAAGGTCTCTTATCCCTTTCAAAAAAAAAAAAAAAAAGTCTTATTTTGTAATAGAATTCAAATCTGTATTTTGAATTTTTGTTAATCTCCTTTCATTATTTCCAAACTCACCTAACATACAGCAAATTCTTTCTTCGGGCCAGTAGTGATGATTATTTCTCCGTGCATGGAAAAGCTTGCATTTGCTTCAAATGTATTCTCCGGCCCATAATATGAATAACAAACTTTTTGAGATAATTTTATAATACGTATATGTGTTCCATATGTGACAATAAATTTGCTGTTTACAAATGAGCACAAGTGAGATCAATTTCTTATTAGCTCAGTGTGTGTTATAAATGAAACCTCATCCTTGATTTGTCAGAGTAATATTTAAGTGAATTACTCTTATACAAAATTAAAACTCTCATCATATGGCTCTTATAAATAACGTGAAGCTTATACGAGTATAACATCAAGAGCTTAATTAATTCCTTTAATTTTATAACAAGTATAAGCTAAGATAATCTATAAGAAAGTATGATAATTAATGCTCCTTTAACATTTGTGGTAATTAGTATTTCAAATGCAAATCATCACCCTACACTAACATTATACTCTCTCTTATCTCATTTGGCCATTTCTCTCCTAATAATATACTTTGAAGCCTTTTCAGAATATAGACACCACTCAACTTAAAAAAGGCATTTCAAGGAGATGATGATTGATATATAGGTTTCATGGTGTTTAATTTAAAGAAATTGACCTTCTGGTTACTATTAGTTTTCTCCAAAATTTTACATGCATACACTTGTACAATTATATGCAAGTATCTTCTTTTGGTTCACATTTTCTATATATATATATATATATATATATATATATATATATATATATATATATATATATATCAATGTCATTAGAAAGCTAAAAGCCATGGTGTTTGTAGCGAGAATTGAGACTTTTGTCTGATATAAATTCATGCAAACCTTCCTCAGGATGGAATAGTGTGCAGATATGCTAATTTAAACGGTACAAGCTTTGTATATCAATTGGTTTGCATGTATTAACTCATTAACTATTAAAGTTGGGATTATATGATATTGTTTATCAGAATTTATCCTATGTATGAAAAGTACATGAACTCGCATTTTGATATATTCATACTATAAATCTTCAGTTTCATCTTAAATGGACCCTCTGTTACAGAATTGTTAAGAATAAAATGCATGTGTATTGCACATTACCCGTTTTCAAGAGTGATATGATGAAAAACTCTTTTGATTGTTCGCAACTAGTTCAATTATTTTTTTTCCCATTAAATTCGAGAATAAAATAGAAATAAAATCAAAGTAGCACATGTAAGTTTTTTTCATTTATTTATTTATTTATTTTACATTCTTTCTAAAATTTTATTGTGGAAGATAAAGAACATAGGGAACCTACCCCCCAAAAAAAAAAAAAAAACTCGATTTTGTAACAAAAACAGAACTTAAACTTTTTGCAAAAGATGAAGCAAATCAAAACAAAATACTCAAAACACTAAATCTTTTGCAGATCTTCAGCACATCGATAGTTTCTTATCTCCGACTATTCCAAATTTATTATGGTCATTGACGATCATGCATATGATTTAACCTTCTTTGCCAGCTCCACATAAGTTAACCTTATGGTGATCCGATCCGTGCAAAGCCGTCTACAACTTCAAACTCAGACATCATTCCTCACAAGAACATAATGTGGCCCTGTGGCTTATATTAGGCATATTATAGTATATTGCCTCAATGAACAAGTTGAGATCGGAATTGGACCGACAATAGCAAGCAATTATTTTTATGATCCACATATGGTTTTGATTTGATCTCTCAGTTGTGATCATCAATGACCCAGCTAATAAGGGTCCACCCGGTCCACGATAATGTGATAGATAACTGAAAGGGCACATACCTGCATAAAAACTCATCGAGATCACCTTAACTGATAAAGTAATCTGGGGTTCACATCCAAAATCAATTGGCAATAGATGAAGTTGCCCAAACCCTTATAAACCCATAGGCAAGATCTTATTTTTCCCATGTGGGATGTATATATTCTCAACACGCCCCCGCACGTGTGGCGAATTTTCAAGCCATACACGTGGACAACTTTTGGGTGGCGTGGAGCCCGTGTGGCCGTTAGGCATGCACACGTAGGTAACCCGCTTTGATACCATGATAAAGTAATTTGAGGTTCACATCCAAAACCAATTGGCAATGGATGGAGTGGCCCAAACCCTTATAAACTCATAGGCAAGGTTCCATTTTTCCCATGTGGGATGTATATATTCTCAACATTAACCAAGTTTCCACTACCATCTACCAACCCAAGTTCTGAACTTCCCATACCTTTGATTAATTTCTGACCATGTTAAACCATCCTCTTTGAATGAATTCTATCGTTGGTTAAGAAACAACTTCAAAATTTTGAAGACAAAAAACAATTTGATGAGTTAGCTAGGTATAAGTTTATATATTATTAATTTACTATTTTTTCATAATCTTTTCTTTGGCTCGATCGTCTTGCCAGCCTAGAAATGATCGAGAGCTACATATGGCCGGATGTAGATTTGATCCATAATTCCAGATTTTGAGTTGAAATGATCGATGTTATGCGCTTCAAAATATCTAAATGTTACTGTATTCGGTTACTGCATTCACCATTTGTAGAAAGTTTCTGTAATGCAGCAAGGAAATGCAAAGAGTTGTAGAACTAGAACTGAAGAAACAATGTCGTCATGAAAAAGAGTAAAGTCCGGAAGGAACCAAAATATTATTCTGTCGGTTGGTTATTGAGTGTGATCTGTCTACCTTATTGGTAGATCGCTAGATCATCTTGAATTAATGAAACATGTATGTGCTTTCAAAAGATACTGTGGCTCAAATGAATGAATGAATGGTAAATGAGCCATTTACCTTATTGGTCGATCCTCTTGAATGAAACAAGTATGGACTTTCAAAATGCTTTGGCTCAAATGAATGAATGGTAAATGAGCTCAAGAAAAGATGGCTTGAGTCATTTACCTTATTGGTAGATCCTCTTGAACGAAACATGTATGGGCTTTCAAAATGCTTTGGCTCAAATGAATGAATGGTAAATGAGCTCAAGAAAAGATGGCTTGAGTCATTTACCTTATTGGTAGATCCTCTTGAACGAAACATGTATGGGCTTTCAAAAGATGCACCGGCTCAAGTGAATATGTCGTAAACGAACTCAAGAAAAGATGGCTTGATCCATTTACCGTATTGGTAGATCCTCTTGAACAAAACTAGTATGAGCTTTCAAAAAGAAAAGATGCATTGGCTTAAGTGAATGAATTAATGATAAATATGTAAGATTAATATGGACATCATCATTTTAGTTCAATCAAGCATTTAACAACTTGTCAATCTACTCGCAGAATAAGCAATGGAAATCTTGTGGTTTAACTCCAGATTGCCTATCCATTTAAGTATCGGAATGTGTTAAGGCATGGAATCTGATAAACATTGGTAACAAAACCAATTTGTTAATGATATACAACTACAATCAAGTGATTCTGTTTTAAATGACTTCCTTTATGGGAGGGAGTCAAAGCCTAGACTGAATCATATTTAAGCCTGGTCCCTGCACTCTCATTTGATCATCAGACATTCATACTCGTCCCATAGAGAGCTAAGAGAAGTGAGCAGTGCAGAAGATTAGTGTCTTGAGATCAATGGCCTTTTCAGGTTTGTTGATTCTCTAAAGAACACATCATATGCATATATGTATCATTGTGTGTGTTTATTATAGTTTGATTGATATTGTATTTATGTTCTCTTGTGTGTTGTTATACAAGTTCCATTTTCAGTTTACAAAATAAGCTCAAGAAAAGATGGGTTGAGCCATTTACCTTGTTGGTAGATCGATCCTCTTGAATGAAACATGCATGAACTTTTAAAAAGATGCATGGACTCAAGTGAAAGAATGATAAATGCGCTCAAGAAACTATGGTTTGCTAAACTATATGACCTGACTAATTGACGCAGTCGGAAAGATCACTTAAGGTTTACAAGCAATAAACCTAAAACAAAGGTTCTGGAGTCCACCAGAGATAAAAGAGATAAATCTCAATTTGATTGATAATATGATAAAAGATAGGTTATGCAGCCGTTTAAGGTTGCATATATATGAGAAAAGAAACCCTAGGGCGATTAACAATGAAACCCTAAAACCCACAGGTAAAAATAAAACAAATCCAAAACAAATAAGGAAACCGAAAATTCTGAAAAACAATAAATTGCAGTTTTGAGGCTCTAAACTACCCCGAAAGCCAGAAAAATCCCACATATCGTGGCATAGCCACGAGTTTTGTTCCTGGCGCGATTCCCTTTCCGGAAAACTATGGGACGATCGAATCGGACATCGAATTCCAAAGTTGCAATAGTAACTTTGGTTTTCCTCATTTTGCACGATCGAGCTACTCTTCAATTCGGACTGCCATCCGTTCTATATCACTAATAGTTTATGAGGTTGAAATTGATTCTGCCCGTGCGACTCAATGTGTGAGATCTCACTTGAAGGGGTGTCTTGAAGAATGAAATAATCTAGATATTAAAAAATGACCAAAATAAATTACAAAATATAAGTGACGGCTTATTTGCTACCAAGCGGTAAGACTTGTTAGAGAAATTAATTTCACATTTAGTGATATAAGTAATTAAGTTGAGAACAATATCAGTGTTGTGTTACTTAGTAAGGGGTCACATTCACCACGTTTCACTATTGTTAAAAAAACATATATGATTGTAAAATATTTGTCTATATCTCTGGCTAATCAGAGACCTTAGGGTTAGAGGAGTAAAGAAAGTTGAGAACTAATTCCTGAGTTATTCTTTAACCAAATATTATATTATCTCAAACTCAACGGATACGTGTATGCAAAAATTCACTAGATATATATATGAATCATTTATCATAAGCCGAATAGTTTTAGCTTGACTTGTAAAATCTTTAGTTATCCATCATATACTAATCTTTTTGGTCGAATGACACAACAATCTGGTTTGTGGTTTATGGAACCATTTCTCTTAATATACATGCAAACAAAAATGAAAAGAAAACCGGTCGAGAAAAGAGGTAATTTCTTTTTACATAAGAAATATATTATATATACTTTATATCCTGTCAGATCTCTAAGCTTTTTTGTTCTAAATGGACACATCTGAGACATTTCGTTCAAAGAATATATATGAACTTCCATTGCCTCCCATTGCACTCCAAAAAAAACAAACCCAAAAGAAAAAGAAGGAAAGTGCCATCTCTGTTAGTTATTCTACATCTGCTGGCATAACAAAGCTTTACAGAAGCTTCAGTATCACCAGGTAAAGCCAGCTCTTCATGTTTCGTGGCTGACGAGTATGTTCTTTGGCTCTGTCCTCTAATCACGCTAGGTATTACGTGGATGACCCCCTTCGGTGAAGACTGAAGACGGTTATCGATGCCTTTGCTATCCCTATTATTTAATCTGCTTCATGAATCATAAGAGACTACATTAAGGATTAGTACAATCTTAGAAGGATTATATCTTCTAACCAATCACCATTAATTAAGAAAACAATACATGCAGAAAGGGGCACAAGAATATGGCGTTGGACGACAAACTTCTGTCACTTCCATAAGTACTTGATTTCTTTTTACATTACTAGGGAACAAAGGATTAGTTGGGAATCAGAAAATTTATCAACGAAAGTCTTTTATATATAATAATTATTTATTTTCAGACGATTCGTGGTATTTCATCGAAACACCACCATTATTTTGAAATGAGACTTGTAGGCATTTTTTTTTGAGTTAAATATTGTTTAATCCTTGAACTTTCACAGAAAAAACAGTTCAGACCCTCGCTTTTTAATTTCACACGTTTACTCATTCCTCTCTCAATTTTGAACTAATAAGTTCATTCCGTTACTTTCCATCCAAAATCTCCGTTAAATAGATGACGTGACAATTTCTTCACCGCTAAAATGTCTATTATACCCTCAATTCTTTTTTTTTTCCTTAATTTATTATTATTATTATTTTTTAATTTTTAATTTTTCTCTCTTTTTTATTTTCATACTCTCAAAACCCAGCCTAGCCCTCTGTGTGAGTCTGTTCTCCTTAACCTTTTCCTTTTAGATTTTGATTCCAATCAAAGCTAGCCATCGTTGAGGGTTAGGAGGTGTGGATTTGTTTCAACTTCTTCCCACCTGTGTCCAAATACCGCCAATCTTTCAATCTTCTAGGTTTTGATCATGAAAAAACCCAGAAATTTTTCATGTTCTTCAACCTGATCCAAATAAAAAAGAAAAAAAAAAAAACTGAAATAGAAAAATTCATGTTCTTGAACCAAACCCAGAAATTTCCTACTAACCCTCCTCTACTGCTGCCTCCGAATCCATGCGCCAATCCCCACTGCCATCACCAACGCCACTGCCCCGCCGCCCAAAACCCTGCTTCCTAAAAACAATATCAAATCTTGTCCCTCCGTCGTCTTTCCTAGACCCTCCGAGGAGTCCCACAATGTCTCCGCCCACAATGGAGTGGCAGCGGAGGACTGAACAGCGGTGGCGGAGGAGGTAGGTGAGCCATGGTGGCAGAGCGCGTGGGAGATCGCGTCGAGGAGGCCGCGCGTGGAAATGAGGTTGTGGCGGCAGGAGATGGAGATGTTGAGGGGAGTGGCAGCGGCATTGTCTTGGAAAGCAGGGGAGGAGCTGAAGAGACTCTCGGCCAAGTAGGGAATGGCGTCGGCGACGAGGGGGCGGCTGTCGGCGTCGTGCTTGGTGATGAGGCAGAGCTCCTTGAGGGCTTCTGTTAGCATTGAAGCCACTCTCAAGTCACTCTCAAGTGCAAGAGGTACAAGTTATAGAATAGGGGATTAAGTAAGGATGTCGAACCCACGAGGATTGGTAAATCATTTCCTAGCTAGGGAAAACCTAAGGAAAAACTAGAAGAATATGCAAATTTACAATCACAAACAAAAGCTCACAAGTGAACCAAAGTTCATGGTGAGTATGTGCAAGATGGTGTGTAGAGATTTGATTTTGATTTTGAGATTGGTTTCTATTCAAATTGAAACAATGAAAGCAAGTAATATAAACTAAGCTAAACTAAACAAGTTGTTATCAAATGGATGAGAGTTAGGGCATCGGGTTTCACCTTTTGCCTCCCTTGCAAGTATTAAAGCAATTGAATATGAATGATGCAAAGCTAATTGTCCAACTACCCTCTTAGCATCCGGATAGGACTACTAAGGCTTAAACCCCTTTCATTTTATTAACTCTAACCGGATAAGTCTAGAGCTAACTACCTAGAGACAAATTCAATAACCGGATAGGTCTCAATCCTTTGCCCCTAAATGCATAAAGCTCAGAGTTTAGGTAACCAAGCAAGCAAATCAATCCTATCTCTAGGTAATTTTAGCTTACTACCCTCACATGAACACATGGTGTGCTTTCATGCTCCCTTTTTGCCTAAAGGTAATCAATCTCTAGGAAAAGCTTCATGTCATGGCAAACACATAACTCAAATTGATTAGGTCTAAGTAATGCATTCAACTATTGACTTAGCAGTGAGAATGACAACATGAATTTGCATCAATTTATAAACAAAAGCATCAATACAAGCAAGTTTGGCTAGGGCTTTCAACCCTAGCCCCAACTGGTTCACTACTCACACATAGCTAGATACACAAGCTTCAACATTCTATTAAACATCAAATACATAAAGAAATAGGGAGTAAAGGGTGACTATTGATGATGCCGGAAGAGGTGGTGGAGATGGTTCTCCAAGAACATGATGTGGTGGTAGTCACCTTATTCTCCTTGCTCCAAGCTCTTGATATTGGTAAGAATAGTGAAATTTGGAATCTCTAAGGTGAGCTGTGGTGTTGAGTGGTGGAGGAAATGGAGGTTGTAGTGGAGGAAATGGAGGTTGTAGTGGTGAAAATGGTGGTTTTAGTGGTGGAAATGGTGGTGTCTTCTCTAGAGAGAAAAATGAATCTTGGATAGGATGAACATGATTGAATGGAGTCAAGAATGCTGAAGAATTAGTCTTTGGCCTCTCTTTGATCAGCTATGTATGTCCTCCTTGGTCCCAAAGTGTGCAAGAGATGCTCTTACACCATTGTCCCCCAAATGGTCCCAAATTGTCAAGGTGACAAAAGGACAAGGTGTAGGGAGATATTTGAATTTCAAGTGATGGGAGATTCTCACAACTATGGTTCTCCTTTGCTGGAGAAAGGACTATCCATGAGTGGCGGCTCGCTGGAAAAGTTTGCTGGAAAAATCTCCAGAAAAGTCGATTTGAAATTTTCTTCCAATCTCCGTGTCTTCTTCCCTTAGCTTCAACTCTCCGCATTTCAAGCCTCGAATAGTCATTTTATTCTCAATGCAAGGTTTCCTACAAATAAAAGGAAATAGATTAAAAAGGGCAAAATAGCATGGAAGACAAATCAATTTTCATAATTATGGGGCATAATTGCATAAGTAATTTGTGACTCAACAGCTTCGGATAGGGTTTGTTCGGAAATGGAGCTGAGCTTCGAGACCAAAGTCCGAGCCGTCCGGAGCTTCACTTCCATTACAACTGGGATTTTGTGGCGTCGGATTGCGCTTGGATTTTGATGGGTTTGTTGGTTTTGGAGAATTGTTGGGTGTGGTTTCAATTTTCAAAAGGGTAATGTGGAATTTGGGATAACATTGTTTGAATTTGGATAATTTCACACACCTATCAATAGAGAAAGGTCAAGGTGGTTTAGTTTGAAAAGGAAGGGGTAGCTGCAAAGTCAGAAAAGAGTAATCACCAACTTCTATTTATTTATTGTAATCCGAAATAAATGAAGATGATGATGGTTGGTTTCTGTCCAAAATCCTTGTCGGAGTTTGACAAGAGGAGTATGCCTTCACCGCAATAGGGAGATAGAGATTGAAATTTGAGCAAGGAAGAGAAATAAAGGAGAGGGGTTTAAGAAGAGAGTGAGGAAGTGAGGGCACGACATTGAGGAGTCTCTGAGGAGGAAGTGAGGAAGAAGAAGAGATAAACAGCAAAAGGAAAAACAAAAACGCATCAAAAGAAAAACGAAAAAGAAAAAAGAAAAAATAAAAAAATAAATTAAGGAAAAAATAAAAAGAGGAACTGAGGGTATAATAGACATTTTAGATTGCCACGTCTGCTGCTTAATGGAGATTTTGGATGGAGAGTAACGGAATGGACCTATTGGTCCAAAATTGAGAGATGAAAGAGTAAACGTGTGAAATTAAAAAGTGAGGGACTGAACTGTTTTTTCTGTGAAAGTTCAGGGAGTAAACAATATTTAACCTTTTTTTATTTTATTTATTTATTGAGATCACACAATTCCTCAAAGGTTTCATAAGTCTATAGACTAATCAGTATCGGGAGATGATGTCAGAACGCTTCAACTCCCCTGGCCACCAAGAATAGATTGAAATTTAACTTCAATGAACGTCGGCGGGATTTGAATACGGGTGTGGGGGTTCCACACCTAAAGGTCTTACCTACTCAACCACATGTAGTGGTAAGGTGATAAACAAAGTAAGAATAAAGATTTTTTGGGGCTAAATATTGGTTACTACCCTATTGTTTGGGTCCAAAATCAATTCAGTCTCTTAATTTTTGATTTCATCAAAAACATCAATGCACTGTGATATATTATTGGTTGACTCTATTTAATATATAATATTTTTTAGAATTACCTTAATAATATTTATAAATATTGGGGTTTTGTCCATTTACCCCATTTCTAGGGATTTTTTTTCTCCCTTACCCCATTAAGTTTTTTTAATTCCCTCTTACCCAATACACTCTAAGGGAGTCTTCCCTAATACCCCATTAAGATTTTTTTTTAATACCATTTTACCCCTCACCCCCTTGTTACTTAGAGAGAGAGAGAGAGAGAATGGAAGAGAGAGAAACTATAGGAGACTTCGCCTGAGCACGTAACCGGCCGCCTGAATCCGGTCACCGGAATCAGGAAAACTTTCGCCGGATTCCGGTCACCGGACGCCGGAATCAGGCCAACTTTCGCCGGAATCCGGTCATCGGCTGCCGCCCACCGGAAATTGCTGAAAATCTCACCGGAAAGTTTTTTTTGCCCCCAATAGACATCTATTACCCCCTAATAGAGGGGCAATAGACGTCTATTGCCCCCTAATAAACGTCTATTGGCCCCTAATAGACGACTATCAGCCATGTATTGCCCCCCAATAGACGACTATCAGCCATGTATTGCCCCCCAATAGACGTCTATTGGGGGCCCCCCAGTAGACGTCTATTGCTATTGCCCCCCAATAGACGTCTATTGGGGGCCCCCCAGTAGACGTCTATTGCTATTGCCCCCCAATAGACGTTTAGATTACCAAAATGGTAATTAATCTTCCTAAAACTACACAAATAAAACTTTGATTAAAGAAAAAAAAAAAACGAGGAGATTACATCAATTCAAAACGTCTATTGCCCCCTAATAGACGTCTATTGCCCCCCAATAGACGACTATTGGCCATGTATTGCCCCCCAATAGACGTCTATTGCCCTCCAATAGAACTTTCGGTAGCTAAAATGAGAATTAATATTCCTAAAATTAGACAAATAAAACTTTGATTAAAGAAAAAAACGAAGAGATTATATTAATTTAAAAGCGCCTATTGCCCCCCAATAGACATTCAAAAAAAAAAAAAAAATTCACTTTCTCTCTGCCCCATTACTTAAAAAAAAAAAAAAACGGAAGAGAGAAATTGATTTGGGCACCAAATCGAAGCAAACCCAGAAATCCGGCTAGACGTCACCGATGGCCGTGCTTTCTGCTCTCTCCAATCCTCGAAATGCTAGCAAAATCCTCCTCAGTGAAAACGGCGTCGTTATAGGCCAAGAGTGAAGGTCGATCAATCCGGTTTTCTCCTCATCCACATGCAATCGAGGCTGCAAATGGAGGTCGAGTTGTTGAGGTCAACGACGACGGCAACTGAGCGGTCGAGATCGGAATCGGAATCGTTTGACTGCGACTGCAGTCGAGGTCGACGACGGTGAGAGATAGAGTTGGTGACGACGCCGTGGTGGGCAGCCCGACTCTAGTAGTAGGAGGAGTTAGCGTCGGGGCTTTGTAGGGCGGAGAGAGAGAGAGAGAGAGAGAGAGAGAGAGAGAGAGAGAGAGAGAGAGAGAGAGAGAGAGAGAGAGAGAGAGAGAGAGAGAGAGACAGAGTGGCGCGGTTGTAATTCTTTAATTAGGTTGAGGGCAAAATGGTCATTTGGTGTTAAATTGTGTATGTGGGAACAAAAATCTGTTGCTGAGGTAAGTGGGATAATTTTTGCTTATTTTGGTGCTTTGGGTCAAGGACCCATAAATATTAGTTAAGATGATTATATTCAATTAACTACCTCTCCAAATCTCTCAAAATTAATTGTTGTTTAACAAAGAAAATAAAAATTAAAGAAAACAAAGCTTTTAAATCAATTGCAAAATAAGAAAGGGATAAGTTGTATGTGGATTAAAAAAAAACATAAACATATTTAGAAAATAGAAAATTATTAGGGCTTGATTGGGCGGGCTTAAAAGGCCAGGCTGGACTTCATTTTCTTTGGTTGCATGAACATACCTCTCTTATCCTCAAACAATCACCCATCAAAGGCACTTTCAGCTTCTTTAGAGAAACATTAGGTGATTTTGCTCTTTCCTGTTTTCCCAACTGGTGCTTGATAACCAGTACAAGAGCCATTGACTTTTTCGAACATGCTTCAGACCTGGCCTCTAAATCCCTTACTCCAATAGCTCGTTTTCCTTTCTAGGCACCAGGCCTTGCTGCAAATTGGTAAACATAGGCCTAGATACCAAGGGTATCACCGGTGCCATGAACTTAAAGATTCCGCTACCCAATACAAAACGTCCATCAGAAAAATCAAAAGAAGGTGAAGCAGCCACCCGGTTGAGACCACCGCAAGTGGTGTTTCAGTAGCACACGTTCCAGTAGCATGGAAAACTAGCCAACAAGTACGACAACAATCCATTAGATTCTTAAAGAAAAAGGAGATTTCTTCCTCAATACCCAGAGCTAAGTTTAGCACTTTCTTCAGAAAAATAGGTTTGGTGATTTCATGGGAAACGCAAACCCTAACTTCACCTTTGTTATTGAACCATTTGTCATCCATTTCCATTAGATTGACTTATGGTGACGTTTTAGTCTCCTGTGACAACTATACCATATCTTAGCAACTTACATTACAGCAGAGAATCCGGATCCATAATATTAGCCACTGCCCATTCATATCTCACCACTTGGAAAAATGTTAGTTTTTCTACCTCATTACGTTTTCTGAAAGGAAAATTCATTGAAATTTTTAACGATTACAATAGTTTAGAATGGCATCCCGCATAATCTTGGGAGTAGACACAAGCCACAAATGGATTGAAGCTAGAGCTAAGATAGAACAAATTAGAAGGTGTACTACACCAGTAAGTTGTTCATTTACAATAAGAGACTGCTCTAAAACACTTAGAGAGAAACTAACAAAAACTGAAGGGAAATCTTCAGCTTCCTCAAGATAATTGCCAACAATAGAACGATTGTCACAACCTTGAGATTTGTAGATCAACCCATTAGAATTTGCAATCTGGGTATGCAAGAAATTAGCAGACCAATCAACTCTAGAATCGTCCCAGCCTACAATACACTGCTCGCCGAGGCACGCAATTGTGGTACTCATAATGTGATTACACTGAGACTCTTGATAGAATGTTGAGAGAATCAATCTTCCCGAAAAGAAAATCAGCACGTCTAGTATAGTAACCGCTATAAAATTGAGCACAAGTAAAACACCACCTGGGTCCCATATCCATAGTTCCCCACTTTATGATTTGGACACCCCAACATTGGGCACCCAGGCACAGCTGACCAGCTCTGACAGCGTTTCGACCTCCAGCAAGCAAGCCGCCGCGGCCATCAAGAGCATTGTCGCCATCAAAATCCACGCCGTCATCCCAAAACACCATTTGCAAATTGCTCGCCCGAACCTACACCAGTTCGTTACTTGCCATCCAGATCACTTCGGCCTCCCCACAAAACCACTGACCCGGCTTGTAATACACCACATGAACCTCGCCGCCCTCGCCTTGGGCTCGACCGCCGTAACCAATCTCAAGGATCAGTGCTGTGCACAACCCTCAATCTCGGTGTCAAAACACCACTACTCGCCTCCGACGGCGCTGGTAAAACGCGGCTAGGGAGAAACCCTAGCAGAGCGTTCTATTCATCTTTCCATTAGACCTACCACATTACGTTTAGTGGAGTTCGATTGTGACATTAAAAAAATATTAGTTATATATTCTCTTCAATTGCAGGATAAACGGATTAATGGAGAACCTCTAAACACCCTCTCAATTTGCATTTTCTTTTTACTCAAGTTATAAGCGATTTTTTTTTTAATTTGTTCTAATTTTAGAGTAAAAATAATTATATTTTTATTAGTAAAATAATAATATATGAAGATTAAAGATTACATCTCAAAAATTGAAGATTACATACTCTTTTTGAGATACGATAAAATGAGAAATCACCTAGCTAATTTTTACATTAACGACCACACATAATTTAATCAGTATACATTAAGGAGGGTGTATTGTATTTGGATTTGTGCAGACTTTTTTTAAATAACAGACTTTTTGAAAAGTCCACAGACTCTTTAAAAAGTTGATAGACTGTTATGGATTTCTTAAAACCATTGATTTTAGCAACAAACTTTTATTGATTCATGAAAATCTATATACTTTATTATGAATGACTTCTACAGATTTCCTAGCTAAGATATATAAAATAAAAAAAAATAAAAAAAACGAAAACAAAAAACAAAAATAAATAAAACAAATGCAGCCCAAACACAAAACAAAATAATAACTTGTTGTCTCTTCAATGCTCCAGTATCTTCTAAGAGAAATTGACTCAAATAAATGATTGTTAGTCTGTCTAGTGAGTTTGTTCTCATTCCTAATCTCCCAACAACATAAATATACAATATAGATCACTTGATGTTTATGCTTAATTATTCTCATCAATTTTGTTTTCGCCTATTAACATATATTGTAGCAATATTGGTCAATGTCTTGATCTATAATCAATCAATTGAAATTCAATTGTTCAACCTTTTTTTGAACCATAATATAAATTCAAATTAATGAGAATAATTAATTAATAAGATAAAATTTAGTATGGTTCAAGGTCTTAGGGTTAGACCACAATATTTGAGTTTTAGGGTTTCATAAATCATTTTTATTGCTATTAGAGGTTCGAAGTATCACAATTGAAAAAAAAAAAAAAATCACATTCAACAACTACAATGAACATGTTAGGTATCAAAAAAAGGTTGATATCATAAAAGATTAGAGAAAAGACAAAAAATTAAAGAAAGAGAGATGATGAAGGACAAACTTATTCGTGTGTAGAGAGAAGAACTTTGATAGTTTGATAGACCTTTTTTTTTTTTTTTTGAAGAGGAAACTTTGATAGACTTTTTGAAATCTTTGGTCTGGAGGTTGGAAAATTATTGGAGTTTGGTATGACTACACTACAAAATCCATGATTATCCATGATTTTCTAATTCCATAAGTATGAATGATATTTTGAATACCTCTGTACTTTTATTCATTTTTAAAAGTCCTAATTGAATACTCCTAGATTTTGGTGGAATTCATGAAGTCTTTAAAAATCCTAATTGAATACCTCAAGACTTTCATGGACTGTTAAAAGTCTATATTGAATACACATAGACTTTTAAATTCCATAAATTTCTTTAAAAGTTCCACTAATTCCATATACAATACACCTCCTAAAAAACAAAATCACATTCAAAGATACCACACAGTCAGAATTTTTTTCTTCTTCTTCTTTTACCTCCTTTTAAATCATTAAATGGCACACACGCTTTTGCAAACCCATGTGAGTCGCCTTCTAACCATTAAACCCACGCACATACTCCAATCATGTAAAAATTCAAGTACCCTTCTTCCTTCTAGCTCTTTATCAAAAACCAAAATAGAAAAAAAAAAATCAAAAGCCTCTTTAAGCTCCACTGATGCGTAACCAATTTCATTTGACTTCTGCTCCAGAATTATGCAAAGTTTATAAGCAAAGTTTTTAGTTTTCATTGGTTCTTCTTAAGTTGTGGCTCTAGCCCTTCTGGGTGGTTGAACTCTTGGACTTTAAAGGTAAGTCTTTCTTTGCGCCGAATTTTCACCGAGTCCCTGATTTTCCTCGTAGCGTGCGTGTCAGGCAACTGGCACTAGGATTTTTATAGTGTGAAATTCACAAAACTTTATGATTTTTCTTATTTGTAGTAATATAAATTGGATTACCTTTTCTTGTGGCCTTTGGTTTACAGTGACAAGTGAGAGAATCTATAGGCTATAGCTATGAGGCTATGGTCAGTCCAAGGTTAGTTGTTGGGGGGATGCAAAATTTCAGGGCAAGATGACATCTTTGAGTGGATTAGGGATTGGCTTGAGCTTGGTATTTGGGTGCCTCCTCTTGGCTCTTGTGGCAGAGCTTTACTACTTGCTATGGTGGAAGAAAAGAATCACAAACAGAGAGATTGAAGATGAGAATTACAGCAACCAGCCAAAGGTACCCTTTCAATTTAGTTGCTTTAAGAAACCCAATTCTCTGCAAACTACAGACAACAACATCACTTCTGAGGATAATGTGAGAAACCCAGATACCAATTCTAGTGACCCAGATTTGGAACTGGGTTCCAGCAAAGATTCGTTGTTGAAGGCCAATTATGGAGATGACACCGTGGAATCAGAGCTCATGAGACTGCACAATCTGGCTGGCCCGCCAAGGTTTCTCTTCACCATAAAAGAGGAAGAAAAGGAGGATTTGGAATCTGAAGATCCAAAATCTAGAAGAGGGTCCAGAACAAGGAGTTTGAGTGATCTGATTTTGGCTGTGGATAACCCATTTCTCACTACTCCTTTGCCTTCTCCACCATTAAAGTCTTCACCTTTGAACCCTCTGGACTCTTACAAGCACCATGGATTCAACCCTCTCTTTGAATCCTCAACAGAGGCTGAGATGAACAGGCTGAGATCTTCACCACCTCCAAAGTTCAAGTTTTTACGGGATGCAGAGGAGAAGTTGCTGAAGAGATTGATGGAAGAAGCAGAGAAAAGGGCATCTAGAAATTCGGGGCCTGCTCAAAATCAAGACTTTGGGGTAAAAGCTCCATCTATTTCGACAATGGGGACAGAAGAAAAAGATGGGTCTTTTATAAGACTCATTGTTGGTAAGAACAAGGAGAGTCAGAGAGAGCTTCATAGTGGTAATCTGCCACAGTTTCCTTCAAGCTCTTCCAAGGTACTCCCACTGGCTTCATCTCCTCTAGGCCCTTGTGAATTGAATCTCCATTAATTTACTCAGAGGTCTTTGTCAATTCTATTCATCAGTTAATTAGTTTTTTAAGACGGTTGATTCTGTGTTAATCTAAGAAAGGTTGAAAGGTTTTTGATTTCTTCTTAATTTTGTTGTTACTATTTTTACTTCAGCTGTTAAGGTAGGGTAACCATGAATCATCTGAAACAGTTTTTTTTTTCGCTGGAGCTTCATTAAGAATTCCAGACAGAACTGACATAATTCTGCCGAGCGAATTAAGGTGTTTGTTAGTTCGAGTGGGAAACTTGTGGGGTAATCAATTTTGTCCATTTTTCCATATGTCTTGGGGTTTGTTATATCATCATTCATTATCATGAGGGTACCCTCATTCTTTTAAAGAGATAGTGCTTCCTCACTTTTTGATTCTTCCTTAGGTTCTTTATACAATAGAAGTATAAAGTTACAAATTCGAATATAGGTACAATGACCAGATTTTATCATGTTTGGCAGAAAAAGGGTCCTGAAATTCTTTTATATAAGTGGCCAAGCACTCGGAGGTCAATGTAAGCTTGTTCGTGTTCGTTAGGTTTGTTTTTACAGTCAAGTTTCATTCTATGCCAATTTGGTCAAAAGTGAATAGTGTGTGCTAATGACTTTAGCACAATATGGCGCACAGCTATCTGCAATTTGAATCGGTCCGAAAGGAAAATTAGGTAGTGGCACACATGTGCCCGCCCACACACTCAGAGAAGTAGCTTAGTTTTATAGATCGATTCAAAAAAATTTCTTTTTATGGACAATGCTTGCTTCATTTGCTTGCATTCTTGTTTATGCCTTGGCCTCTTCAAGGCATTTTATGAAGCATCTTGCCCACAACTTCAAGAAGACTAGCAAAATACACAAACTACTTGGCTGTTTAATGGATTAACTTGTTAGCATAATGTTGAGTGAAAACGCTTGTCATCTAAATTCTGGCACTGCCCCATAAGGTCTCAGTAGGGCGGATTCATAATACCCAGTCACGTGAGCAACATGTGATGGATTGGTGTAGAACTGTAGATGCAAGAAGGGAAGTAGAGTACGTATCAACTGAAGTGAAGAAGTAGTTCACATTATTAAATCTTGAAATTAAAGGATTTGATGCTTAAACGGGCAGGTACCCATTTATGATTTGCCTTTTAGAGGAAAACTTAGCAATCAACAAAAAGAGACTGAGAAAGCGCAAAACCAACTCCAAGTTCCCTAAACAAGAAGTAAAGTCATTGTTATCACAAGACTTTGCCTAAAAGGTTGGCCCCAGCCTCAAGCATATATCAATTCTCCAGTCTTAAAGAGATGAACATGCAGAAGCATCTGGTTCCATTAATATGGAGCTTTGAGTTAGCAAAAATCCATGTGGCAGGTTTAGTCTCGTTGGTGTAGTTTACAGCTTGAAAAAACCCTAAACATAGTTCCATGTGGGTAGCCTCAGTGGTCCTAAAACCCTAAAACTTGCTGTCAATTTATGTGGCCCATTTTCATTTAAACCCTTGGGTAGGCCGCACTTCAATTTCTTGTTTTCTTTCAGGTCATTTTCAGTCTTCAAATTTGGATTTTGAAATTTATAAAAGAAGAGCACCAACGACCTAACATTATCTATCTCTCTGATATTTATATAACTTTTGAACTTGGCCAGAATTTATAGGCCTATCTGAGAACTTGGCTATCAAGGTCTCTCATGGTTAGAGAAACAAACAAACAATTGAGAGTGATTCCCTGAAATATTATAGAAGCTAATTAGGGTGCTCTTTGTAGTTTTGCTCTTGACGTGAAACACCAGCAATCACAAGAATGAAGGAAACTACCAAGTTGCTATTATCAAGTCCAGGAAGTAAAATGTTGTGGAGTAACTAAGGGTGGATTTTTCGTTGTCTGTTTCTTTCATGAGTACAAATATGAATTTGATTGCCTTATCATCTCTGGCAGTTTGCAAGGGAAACAAGAAGCTAACATTTTTAAATGCTAGGGTGGACCTGGCTTGGTGCAAGTCGAGATTAGATATGAAATTTCCCACATCCGACAGAGAGAGAAGCCACTAATTTCCACGATATATAAATGTAGTCCAATTTGAACAATATTGAAGTTTTGAGATAAAATCTTACGCTTGATAAGTTGGTTGGTTTTGCACACTTTGTTAGTTTAGCTCATATTATTGAGCTTATGTTAGATGAGGCTCTGGAATTTATTCAGGATGTCCTATTTGAAGATTTATGTAACTTATCTATGAGCGTTCGAGGTATTGGTATTATGTCCCCTTCGATGCGACAAATTTATAATAATAATAATATGGACGTGGGGATGAGCATCTCAGCTTGACTGAGTTCCAAACCCTTTATTCAGAAAAAAAAAAAAAACAAAAAAAAACAAAAAAAGTTCGTTGGTTTTGCCAAACTTGATAGTGGATTTAATCAGTATCGTAGTTGATTGTCCAACATTTCAATAAAGTGATATCCATTATCCAATCCAGAGGCTTGGTTGTAATGTATAAATAAATACATAATGGATATGCAAATAGCGGGTCCTAACTTTCTTCGTGGGGGAAGATTGACACTAATTTTTTTGCTTTTAGAGTTTTCTGGTCTTTATTTCTTTGAAGCAATAGATATAACACATTGGCTTAGTCTCTTTGACGCAATTAATAGAACAACGTACCTTATTAATAGAACAACGTACCTCTCAACAAGCTCTCCCTAATTCTCCATTTGGCATTTTCACAAACGTTCTATCAAAAGAGCAAACTATATGGAGTAGCTAAAAGCTTTACTAGTTGAACTTATGCGTCACTCTATAAACCTTCAATTTATTCGAGATCATGAAGAAATCTAGCCCCTTATTAAATAAGAAATTATAGACTTTTTTTTTTTTTGGCTAAAAGATCGTGGATAGGAGAGGAAAAAGCCTCCCTATCGCACAATTTTATTAATCAAAGAAGAAGAGTGAAGGAGGGGGATCAAAACCAAAACCTCCTAGAAAAAAAAGAAACAAACAACAGACTAACTAACACGAAATTGAGGTAGATTTTCTAGTTTTAATTACATATGCAAATAATTGATTTCTTACGAGAACAATTTGGATCAAATAATTGCTTAGGACATTATTGAACATTATTATTGGCTAGGAGCCATGAGACGCCATCTTAGATAAAGAAATTTGTCCAATTTGCGATTACCTTTGTTTCGAGAAACATGTTAGAATTAGCTGGTTTCTTGTTTGGTTCAAATTATAGTGGAGTGCTGTTTGAACTTTGAACTTTTGGATTAGAAAGGGTCCGTTCACCAACTTAGATTCTTTCTGCTATGCACTGGTCCATTCAACTCGATTGAGTTTTTGAATTAGGAATAGAAAATGAAAATCAGTCCTACCACTAGGAGTATAATAGGTAGATTTTTGTGCGCTAGCTCTCATCACAAAAAGGGGTAAAATTCTCCCTAAACTAACAAGATTAGTAAATTAACACAGTTAGCAGTTGATTATTAACAAGAATGGAGATCATGAGTTAGAATATTTATACTAATTCAACTAGTGCTAGCCTCACACCTCTTTTGCCCCTAGATGCTAATCGATTTTGAGGAAGTTTTGCATGAATTAATTCATACACGTACGCTGGTTGTCTTGGTTCTTGTTATAAGAATTAACTATAATTAGAAAAGTATTAGAAAAATATAAGAAATTAGAGCGGTTTGCAGTAAAATGAAGGTATCTATCTGCTGTTTGCAGTAAAACTCCATAGCACCCAATTAGCATTCACCCGAACTTGAGAGGTTCTAAGTAGTAAGTACACACAAAATTCCATAAGACTAAAAGTTTAAAGTTTGGACATAAACATAGTACAACAAGCTCCAAGACAAGTTCTCACTGTAGATGCTATGTTGTGTCTCGTTTGGCCACATCGACTGCAGCGCGTTGGTTTCCTGGCGACAAGTGCGCGCTCATGAATGTGTGGTGTTTTTATAATGTGGGTGGTCCGAGGGAAAGAATGCGGATATGCACGTTTTCACCCGGGCGCCTAGGTGAAAACGAACAAGCATTAGTGGCATGCCCGAGTTCTTTGCACTAACAGCAGTATTGGTTGCTTGCCTTTTTTGGACCTCCCCTCAAATACTAGAAATTAAGGGGGTGTATTCATTTAAGAGTCTACAATATTTTTTTGTATTTTGAAAGTCTATGGATATTCAATTGAGATTTTAAATAATCCTTTAAAATCTTAATGTATTCAATTAAGATTTAGAATTATTCATTCAAATATGCAGATATTCAAAAGTATACGGATTTTTAAGGATTTCATAAATGCTAGATTTTAGAGGATTTTATAGTGCTTTTTATACATGGGTTTTTTACTTCAACAGTGGTCTGAACTCTTCGAGGACTTTTAAAATGATACCTGAATTTTCAAAGTGATCAAGGTGATAAGACTTGAGTTTTCTTATCAACGTCCTACCTGCGTCAAAATTCTGTTACGGCTCCGTTAATTATGAGCACGTGACTTTCATGTGACTGGAGTTTGAGGGATAAAATAGTCATTTGACTCCAACTTATTATTAAAAAATAAAATAAAATAAAGGGCTAACTACTGTTTAGTCCCTGAAGTATCGCTCATTCCTCGTTTCAGTCCCTGCCTTTCTGATTTAATCCCAAAAGTCCCCGAACTCACAATTTTCAGTCCAACTGGTCCATCTCCTCCATTTCCTCCGGTTGCTTGATGACGTGTCAGTCACTCCTTGCCAGCTCAGCGCCATGTAAGACATCCATTGTGTAAAGTGACGAGAATACCCATGCTTAAGTTTTTTTCCAAAATTTCCTCCGTCTTCTTTCTTATCTTCTTTCTCCCCCTGTCTGCAACTCTACATGAAGGTGTATGTAGACCAGTAACCCAAAATCAATTTCTGATTATAATCAATTTCCACGATCATAAACTAAATCCACAGAGGACTTCCAAATTTCGACACGAAAACAGCGATTGAATTCGAAAAAAATTCACCTGACCAACAATACCGGCAAGAAGATACTTCCAATTCTCCTCCACTAGTGAATATCTCGGCACCATCGTGCCTCACCTCCACCACGACGGTGTCCACCATTCTCTGGCGACTCAAACCCAGCTCCCACATCGTCCGGAGCCGCCGGAAAATGACTCACGCGCCGACGAAGCAATACCCAGAACTGCTTTGGACACCCAAACCTTTTTGGGTGTCTAACTTCTCTCTCTTCTGGCGCATCCGGTGAACCCAGATAGCCACCAACGACCCCTCTCTTCTCCAAGTTGTCACCACGACCTCCCATTACCGTGAATTTCTTCAACCTGCAATTTGGTAACCCATTTCTACACAGTACGTATACAAGCATGGCAACCCATTCCAGAAGCTAACTATACAAGGCAAATCCCAGAACTTTCAAATAGAATCTAGCTTACCTCGTGATCAAATGAGATCAAGATCAAAACCCAATTTGCAGGTTTACATTCAACGAAGAACATGGCAAACCCAAATTCCTCAACTCGGCCAATTTCCAGAAATTTTCAGACTTTAACTCCGATTCAAGGTCACTTACACCAGCTTGTAGAGTACGGAGAGCAGATCGTCTTTCATATATCAAGCAAGCCCAACCGCCACTGGAGATGCCAGAAAATGTCCCGAAACGGCCGAAGCAACCCAGAAACGAAAATCATCAAAATGTGATCAAATTCAAAATCTATTTACACAGGCTTGTAGAGCATGACAAGAAGATGAATTTGTATGCCCTCGACGGCGTCAAGGAGGCCGGAGCCGCCGAGAGGGAGATCCACGCCGGCGAGAAATCGAAGAGTGGGTTTGGTATCGTGAGCTTTTAGGGAGCTGAGAGTGGGGTCGCGGCTGGAGTATTTGTACTTGACGCTCAAGACGACGTTGTCATGGCGGAAGACGACTTCATCGCGGTCGTCGCTGAAATTGAAGTTGAAGAAGAGCTTGGTAGTGGTGGTGGAGAGCTCGGTGGTGGTGGAGAGATCGATGGTGGTGGATTTTAGGTGTAAAGAGATAGAGCGAAGAGCAGGGGCATTCTCGTCACTTTACAAAATCGGGGCCTTATGTGGCACTGAGCTGGCAAGTAGATAACTGACACGTCAGCGAGCAATCGGACGAAATGGAGGGAATGTATCAGTTGGACTGAAAATTTTGAGTTCAAGGACTTTTCATATTAAATTAAAAAGGTAGGGACTGAAACGAGGAAAAAGTAATACTTCAGGGACTAAACAGATTTTGTCCCAAAAATAAAAAAGGAAAATCTGAAATTCTTCTCAGACTTGTCGTCGACCGAAAAAAAAATGAAAAAAAAAAGTTCCAAATGCAGACTCTCCTCCTTCTCGACTACACGAAGAAAACGACGACGTACGAATCCTCAACCTCTCAGCCCCACCTCCTCCATCACCGCCACCACCCAAAACCTAGACGACTACTCCTCCTCCGACTACACCACCATATCCCCATAATCAACCTAAACCCGATGATTGGATATTATCTCTGGTGAGTCTGCTCATCCTTTTGGTATCGAACTCATGAAACAACCGGCCACAATCAGCCTTAATGTCTCGTTATTCTAACCGCAACATCCGCTCTCCTCCTCCTCGCTCTCCTCACCCTAACCATAACCCACGCCAAGTACTCCTCCGCCACCGATTCCTTATTCTCGACCAGTATTTCGACTACAGCGATGACAAGAACTGCGGCCTAGGGCTCCCAAGACTCCTGAGATTCGCTTACCTGATTACGGGTTCTAAAGGTGACGGCCCTCAGCTGAAGCGGCTGCGGCGTACCACCCGAGAAATTACTACTTGCTCCACCTCGATCTAGAAGCTTCCGACGCCGAGAGGCTCGAGCTCACCAAGTACGTCAAGTTGGAGTGTGATGAACACGTTTTGGAATGCGATGGTGGTTGGAATCGCGGATTTGGTGACTGAATTCCGATTTCTGGAGAAGCTCAAAGCCGGAAGAGTCGTCCGGATTCAAAGATTGGGAATTAGAAGTCGGGGATTTTGGGAATGAGTTTGATTTTGATTTCAAGTTTGATCGAATCGGTCGAAATCGCCGCCGCCAAACTCCATTTCACGTTGCAGCACCATGACCACAGCTCCGGGATTGCTGAGCATAGATGACGAGGTCCGACCCGACTTCCCGTGCCCGTATTGCTTTCTCAAACTTTGTCACTGTGTCATTGTGTTCGTTCCTCGAGGACGAGCACCTATGGGAATCTAGAGTCACCATACGTGATTATAAGACAAATGTTCAATCATGGTAATGGAGGTAGGTTACAGTCTAAGAGTGAGAGAGATTGCATTTGAAGAAGACGAGAGGTGGAGACGGTAGAAGAAGACGACGAGAGGTGGAGATGGTAGAAAAAAAAACAATAAAATAAAAAAAGGTAAATACCTATTTTT
This sequence comes from Rosa rugosa, assembly GCF_958449725.1. Lineage (NCBI taxonomy): Eukaryota > Viridiplantae > Streptophyta > Magnoliopsida > Rosales > Rosaceae > Rosa > Rosa rugosa. The sequence continues at coordinate 15,452,969 of NC_084821.1, read as the reverse complement.
TTATTTATTAAAAATAGGTAAAATGTCGGATATACCCCTAGATTTAGGGCAAATTAATCTTTTTATCATCATTTAGTCTCTCACGTGCATCACACGAGTCATAATTAATGGAGCCGTAACGGAATTTTGATGCAGGTACGACGTTGATAAGAAAACTCAAGTCCAGGTATCACCTTGATCACTTTGAAAGTTCAGGTATCATTTTAAAAGTCCTCGAAGAGTTCAGACACTGTTGAAGTAAAAAACCCTTTATACATATCAAAACTCAAAAACAATCCAACCACTTCCCAAGAGATTTTGATGGATTCTTTCTCACTAAAAAACATGAAGAAGCTCTTCACCAAAAAAAAAAAAAAAAAAGCTCTCAATAGGTGACACTCATCCATTTTGTTTTAGACCTATCTTCCCAATATCATTCTCTGCCTCTGCCTCTGCTTTCATCTAATAATTTTTTTTTTTTTTTTTTATCACTATAGCTCTGGAAGCCTTAATCCTTCTAGCTAATTAAGCTCACTTTCAATGGTATTGTTAAGATGATACATACACACATGTTTCTTTTGTAAATTAGATGTGAAATAAATTATGTCATTAGTTTACTACTTTATTTTTTGTGTAACATTTTAGCTGATTAGTTTTCTCTTATTATTCATATATCATTACACACAACATAAAGAATGGTAGATTGCCATATATATATATATATATATATATATATATATATATATATATATATATATATATATATATATATATATATATATACAGGCCTGTTCCAAAGCGTCCGCACTTTCGCTAAAGTGCGGACGTCAATCTTTTACAGTGTTTCAGGCCGCAACGGCGGCGCGAATAGGGCCGGACGGAGGCATCCCAGACAGCTTCTGGGCAGCGATCGAGGTCGGAGGACGTCGAGGTTGTAGGCTCTGGGCAGCGCTGCAACCACGCCGCAGGCGACTCCACCGACTGCAGACCTGTCCGTCCGACCCCTGGCCTCCGTCCGGCAAGCCCCGCCGCTCCGTCGCGCCCCTAGCCGAGCTGCAGCGTCCGCGCTTTAGCGAAAGTGCGGACGTCCTCTTTGGAACGGCTCCGTATATATATATATATATAGCATTGATATAGCATTATAGTTGGATCCATACATCCATTGCTTTTAAAGAAGAAGAAAAAATTAACCTACCAAAAATATCATAAGAACTTGTAAAATAAAAACAAATACCAGTAAATCAATCCATTAGAATCAATCAGAGTCCATATAGAATTTAAACAATCCGTGGATTAAGTAAATCCATAGATTATAAAAACTCAAACAAAATCTTTTAAAATCTGAATTGAATACACCCCCCTAAGAATATAATAAATCATTGATGATAATCCAATAATTAAATAAAATAAAATAAAATACAATCAAATCATAATAATACAGAACGTGAAACTCTTAACTTCTAGAAAGCAAAGAAGAAAATAGAACCAGTATGTAGTTCAACATGGGCAATGATAGAGAGCCTCAAACGAGGTCTGAGATTTAATGCCTCAATCTTATGTGTCATGCATGTTAGTAAATACATTTTCAATTCCACATAATACATCTTGCTGTGTCACTTAATTTCCTCAGTGGTGTAACATGCCTATCCACCTCAGGTCTTCGAGTTTACGGCTGGGGTGGTGACGACCGTCCACTTCTGCTATGAGCAACTAGTGGATTTTTGTAGGGTCTGTGGCATGTTGTGGCACCCTAAAGCGGGTTGTGCTGGGCCGCGCGCCTGACATGGAAGAGAGTGTTTTCAAGCCAAACCCTAACCCTAACTCTAGGGTGAGGGTTTTTAAGAAGAGTATTGCCGCGACAGTCCAGATCGGTTCGTCTTCATCCTTGGCTGCGGTGCTGCTGGCGCAAGCTCAGGCTCCCTCCCTCTTCACGGCGGTGCCACATACCTTCACTTTTTTCATTCTTGGGATGTCAGCGGTGAAGCGAGATGCACAGATGCAGTGCTTCCGAGCCAAGCCGGTTGCTCCTATTGTTCCGATTTGTGCAGTCCATCTCATTAAAGAAGCTGTTGTTGAAGCTTTGTCTGGTTCCAAGCGTAAGACGTCTATAGCCTCAATCACATGTGGCAAGCGGTCTAAGCTAATGAAACTTGCTATCCCGGATATTGTGAGCCTTGATATTGAACATGATTTGGTCCTGAACAACAGAAATGGTGCGTTGGAAATTTCTTCTGTCAAGAAAGGGAGGGTAAGTTGTCCTCCTAGTGGGAAAAATAACCCTAAGGTGGAGAGTCTGAAGCCTCAGAAGCTTTCCACCAATGCATGTTCTAAAAAGCCAAGAAGAAGCGTTTCTGTTAAGATTTATGCTGTTGTTGAACCCCCTCCTTAGGGGGAGGGCATGGAGGTTGTGACTTCTAATAGTCTTGGGGCTACCCCCCCCCCCCCCCCCCTGTGTAGGGCTTCTCTAGGACTCATGAATAAATTAGGGAAGGCGCTTGACTACATTCAGAGCCTTCCCTGGTAGTGTCAAAATTTGGTTACTTATAACTTGGATTTATTTCTAAGGTTGCATTATGTTAGTTGAATCTAGGGTTTTCTTTAGGTTTGCCTTTCATGGCCCATTTTTGTCGAAACCCGAAATTCTGGGTGTCATTTGTAATGCTTCCTTCATTTACATTAATGGATCGACACTCCCGTTTGATAAACAGAAAATATCCAAAAATGAAGATGTGAGAATTCCTTATTATTATCGAAAATTATGAAAATGAAAAATTCCAAGAATTCCAAAACTCCATCTGAGAAATAGGATTCAAAACATCAACTTTTTGAAATCGAAATTAATTTAGCAATTTCAATTCGCAATTATTTGAGTTGGAATTGGAACATCTCGATCATTCCATTAAATCTAATAGAAATAACCTTAAATATAAGTGAAGACACTTACAATTATAAACAGTATAACCATGGTTAGTTAGAACCTAGCGATAATTGGGTGTATAATTGTTTCATACATTTATTTAGATTCAGGAACCTCATAAATATTATGATTTGAAGACATGGATGTAATAAAATGTTTAAAGAATAAGTTATTGATTATATACATGGTTTGAAAAATTGCTAGGCGCTAGTCGTGCGGTGGCTAGGGGACTAGCGCCCAGGTGCCTAGGCGGTTTTGTATTTTTTAATTTTAATTTTATTTTTCTAGCTTTTATTTACGAAAGTTTTTACCCATTATTCCTTTTACGAAAGTTTGAACCAATGATACAAAATGCTAATTTGGGCTGAAAAACCGATTCGGTAACGGCTCATAGAATGAGCCCAAATAATATTTCTCATCAGTCACGAGCCCAAATGGTCTTGAGGTCCAAATAATTTCATCTCATTAGTCAAGAAGAGGGCACTTTGTCGTCTCCAACTCTCTCTCTCTCTCTCTCTGAAGCCAAGGCCATGGATTGTACCGAGATCGTTCTTCTAGGGTTACCACTCTTCCTCTTCTGCTTCGATGTCCTTAATACCTTCACTCTCCGGCCACCACCGCCACCTCCTCACAAGGCTCCCCACCACCACCACCACTACCATGAGTCCATGACCACCTCCAAAACAAACCACCTCTACTCCCCAAAGACACCCTAGACTTCCCCTCACAGATATGCCAAGCTCTTTCGCTTCTGTAAATTTTGATTTTTTTGCTCTCTTATGCTAATTTGCGTCGGCTTTCTTTGACTCGATCAATTTCAGAAACCAAGCGCTGGAGCACTTGGCGTCGGTAACACAGACCGCCTAGGTGACCACCTAAATCCTATCTGCCTAAGGCCTCCGTTCAGCCATTAATCACCTCAGTCTGTTGCCACCCAGGGCCTAGGAGGCCTGGGCGGCCGTTTTTTAGAACACTGATTATATACCTTAATAAATCAGTGATTCGATGACTAGACAACCTTTTACAATGTTCAAGATCAACGTCACCTTTCATCTTCCTCTTGTCTTTGTGTAGGTTATCTCACAAATCTTAACCATGAATAGGCAATTATTTCATTCTCACAATAGTGTAAGATTGAATTTTGATTTGTTTGTGCATCAAGTGCATAAGCATTAGCTTAATTTATTGAATGAAAAATAGTTTCGAGAAGGCTACTGATTTTGTAAAACAATGGGCTAATCAATATATTATGTATTATTGCTTGCTATTTTGGCAAGTCAATCTGGAAAATTCAGTGCTGACTCAATTTTATTTTATGATCTTAATGAACAAATTTGGCATTTTTTTATTGCATTAGAAGGTATCCTTTTATTAATAAGTTTAGCGAGTCAGATTACATATAACTTCTACAGCTGTCAGAAAAGGTTGTTAATTTTTTTTTTTTTTTTTGAAAGGAAAAGGTTGTTAATTTAGCAACTCACATTTAAGCCACATTAAGCCTGATTAGAAAAGCAGGAAAGTATTACAAAACGAAACTGAGCAAATAGAAAACCTAAACACAGTGGCCGCCGCCTTAGGTACGTACCTTCTAATTTTTTGACATCATTTACTTCCAGTGGATGTGACATGGCGTGGTGGCTGCTGCGGTTTGACCCTAGTTGTCGTGACATCTCTGCGATGGTTAGGTCCTTAAGTCTTCCTTCTGCTTTACATCAGAGTCGATCTTCTCCACAACTTTTCTCTTTGGTAATTGCTAAACCAAACCAAACCAAACCAAATGACAGCACTATTTTAAGCCTTTAATATTATGGATTTAAACCTTGGAACAAGGGTAGCCGAAACATGAAAGCCAGTTATCCAAGCCCGATACTTGGGCATAGGCAGCTTGAGTCGGTCCGTAATTTAGGCCCATCCCATTTCAGCTGTATCTTTTTCAGTCCCCAACTAACTAAGAAAAACCTCCAACATCTCTGCAATCAACCCAGCAAAGCCATAGTGCCAGTGTCCCCTTCTATCGCCTTCTTCTGCGATTAATCGAGACGATTCGGTAATTCACTCTTCCTTCTTTGTCCGTTTGTCATGCTCTCATTTCTCTGCTGCTAAAATTGGGTTTTGATTTCTTTAGTCTAAGAGAAGACCGTTTATGAATGAATGTGCTTCAATTTTGCTATCTGATTTTAGTGCAAAGGGTGTTCTGTAAAATTGGGAGTCTGTAATTTTAATAGAATTTAATTGGGGTTTTACCCTTTTTCAAAATGATTTACTCTTCAACTGGGTCAATTTGTGCCCTCGGATATACACCCTTTAACTATCTAGTTTTTGTGCTTGCTGATTTATACTGTAACTGGGAGAATTAGTGCTTACTCATTTCCTTTGCAACTGGGCATTTGTTCATTATTGTTCTGCATCCTTTACCAATATTTGTGTGTGTTGATATCCGTTGTTGATTTTCAAGCTTTACAACACTTCGTTGAACTTGTTGTGATTGTTTTAGAGAATGCGATCTTCTTGGACAAGTATTTAAGTATCGTACATTGATCCTTGTTCAAGCAGTGTATGATATTGCATTTTCAACCATTGATATACATGTTCTGTTGGGTTTTTGACATTACGTACATTTGGTGCTTGATTATGGTTTTCATTTATCATAATCTTTCTTTCAAGTTTAATCCTTTGTGAGGCGCAGTTAGCAAGAAAAAGAAAATATAAAAAAACAGGGGATGTATGTTCATGATACAGTTGGACAAGAAACAAATACTTCATCTGAAAATCTATGCTTTACTACTAGCTGTATGAGATCTGTCAATGTTTTTAGTTGGTCAGAATTATAGAGCTTGCATTTTAGTTAGCTACTTGATTGTTTGGGTATATGACTTTATGTTGGTAATAAAATTATATTTGTTTTTGATTTAAAGAGTTGTGGTAACTTTATAGATGTGAATGTGATAATGAGAGTTTCATAGGGTTAATAGATCTGGAAGATTAAGTCATTTTCTGACAAAATCGTTTTTGTGCAAGACAACTGAGATTCCAAATTCTTTTAGCCCATGCCTTGGGATCTAGTATTAGTTAGTTTCTAGTTCTCAAATTCCCTCTTTTATACCTTTATAAGTGAGGTACATTGGCAAATTTGATGGGCATCCACATTGTACTATGGTTTTAGATTTTGGTCGTGGAGATTTATTCCATTTTCTATACAGTCTTTGTAATCAGTGATGATTTTAGCAGAAGTATATATCAGTATATGATGCTAAAATAACTTTTTAAACAAACATTATTTGCTCTTTACTTGTTGAGTTAAAACATAGCAGAACCAGGGATCTGGAATGGCTTACTTGCCTTGTTTACGATAAGTCTGTCTTTAGATGATATGAGGGGACTGAATCCTAATCTAGGGACAAATTGGGGTTTTGAAGTGATGGACTGCAACAGATTACAACATTTTACACTTTTCGCTGAAATATTTATATCCATGTAGGTGTGTAAACTCACATTTTTAGGTTTTCTACTCTGTCAGACATTACATTCGTGCATAAATGCCTTCCACTTATGAGAAACTAGTTATGTTAGCTTAAAGAAAGAGGTAATGATAGTGGTCATTGATGGAAATGCACTGATCATTATTTGAATAATTTGTTTGTATGCTTCACTATCCAAATGTGAAGTATGTGGTATTATACTGAGGATAGTTCATAATTATAAAAGGATGTCCAGTGATTCCTTTTTATTGTAATTTTATTTGCCTTTAGATTGTGTGTCTAATCCTTGTTTCTATAATTGGGCGAGCCTGACAGTTTCTTGCTTTCTCACTTATTTGTGTTAATCACAGGATGGGTCGCAAAGCAGGTTCGATATACATTAATCCAAAGAAATTTGGTGCTTTTCACAAACCTTGCATGAAGGAAATGGTAACATTTCTCAGTTGCTTGGCTCTTAACAGCAACTGTGATGAGAAGTGTGTAAGGCAGAAGGACCTTTTGAGTACTTGCATGGATTCTCAGGTACATTTTAGATTTCCTTTGTTGTGGATTCTGCATGTTCACAGTTTCTTTCCCCCTTTTCTTTTCTCGTCCTTTTCTATTAGGCTTAAAATCTGTTCCTTTCTTCAATTTGCAAACTTTCTTCAAAGACTCTCTCTAAAATGTCTGGCTCCTTTGTTACAGAGCAAGAAAAACAAGTCAATGGGAAGCATTAATTACCACTTGCAGAGGCTAAGCAGGGGAAGGAAGTAGTTTGTGTCTTGTAGAGAGCAAACTTATAACTAAGGTTTGATTCTTTGCAGTCATCGGGTGGCAGATGGTAAGTTAGGGAAGCTGTTCTATTGTTGCACCTTTAGAATGTTAACGTATAATTCTCCATTTTGATTGTAGTGCCTAAGCTGTGAGAAATTATGGAGATATTATTTTCAACAATTCTCTTGTAGTTGATGATATTTCAACGAATTTTGTAATAATATGTAAACCAGTCTTGAACAATTACTCCTCTAATTAAAGAAACATAATATCTGTAAGAAAAGTTTAGAGATGCTGAAATTGTAATTTACAAAGGTGTTACCAATATATGCTGAATTGGGTCAACATTCTCAGGTGCAGCAAATTCTGACGAACACATAAGCACAATGCAATTATGTAGGTTGTGTTTCATGCTGATCGATGTGTGTCTGAAAATGCTGAGCCAATTTAACATATGTCGGTTAGGGTTCTTGATTTCTTGCTGTGCTTTGGTGTTTTCTTTTCATCTAAGATACAGAGAGAGATTTGACCAAAATATAGAAAAGATAAAAGACAGACAGAGACATCTAGTGAGATAGGGTTGGAGCTTTAGATGTGGTGTTTAATTTGAATGGAATTCCTGGACACGGTTTTAAAAGCTTGTCGTCCAACCATTGTCATATAAAAGACATGAAGAGAAACACACCAAGTTCGATCATTTCCTTGTCATAAAAAAAAAAAAAAAGTTCGATCACTTCCTTCATGTACATCTATGCATGGTTACTATCCTGGATCAAGTCATGCATTATCTTCAGATACTCAATGCAAAAGATGCTGAAGGATCCCAGAAATGAATTAAACATGGAACTTTAGAAATTATCATTCAGTTTTAGGTTCAATTCGCGTGTTTTCTACTCAAAATCCAGGTCATATCCATGTGAGCAATTTTCCTTTTATTTACCAAGTGTTGATTATGATGATTTACAATTGTCGTTAATTATAATGACTACCAAATGTTATTGAGTTCAACTCTCCTACCACTTGTATAATAATAATAATAATAAAGTAATAATAACCGTAAATGTTGCGCTATTTAATTTGCTTTGGTCTAAAACATAGACTTGGATCTTTGAAGCACCAACACTTTATATTGGTGTCTTTTTTTTTTTTTTTTGAAATAGAAGTTGAATTCATTAGATCAACAGCCAATAGGCTAGAGTCTACCATAACTTACATAAGCAAAACTCGGCAAGAAAATCCGAACTAAACTATCTAAGCTTTTGCAGATCATTAAAATCTTTGGGACGCTCACATTTAAGCGAGCTTATACGAGAATGAAAAAAACCTTGCCTCCTACGGAAAAGAAATCATTCAACTAGTCCCCACTTGCCAATCACGCAATTGTGGTACAAGCAATATACTAGAAACGTCATAGAAGACTCATAGAAGTTAATCCAACCTCACACAGGCTCAATACCCTAATTCATTAGGGCCCAGATTGCCTTAATATGAGCTCAAGCCCGTAGGTCCAAACCCAAATCAAGTCTTGCTGAGTAATAAGACTCCCCTGCCCCATCAGCCCAAATTTGAGCCCAGGCCCAAACCCAAGCAAACAGTGAAGAAGAGTCATGCTGCTCCTTTGCCTCCACCGCCGTCAAGGCCTCCGGCGGCATCCCGTTCGACCACAGCTCCGGCGGCCGGCTTTTTCACCCATGCAGCAACATCTCACATCGCTGTTGTGCTGCCTCCACCACCATCAGGTCCGGCGGCCAGCCAATCCACCACTGCATCAAACCTGCATATCGGAACCACCGGCGGCTTGTCAAAACTTTGCAGAACCCTTGAACAACTGCACTCTGAAACCCTTCAACCCAGAATCCCAGATCAAAGCAAAGCAACTCTCAGACCCGGATTCACCAAACCACCAATTTGAGATCTAGAACGATCGACCAACGACCTACAACAATCGTTCCCCTGCACCGGCCGAAAGTCAAACAGCTGTATTCGGACCTACGACCCAAAAGCCTAAATCAGAGCAATCTGATCGAAGCCTCTCTTCCCCGACTCCACCAACACAACCACCGTGACTGCACAGAGCTTTCCTCTGCAAACCGAGAACCAGAACAATCTCACCAAGCCAAGGCCGGTGCTGGACGCGATCGGATCCGGCGGCCGCCGCTTTGCACGTCACCCTAGGCTTAGGGTTTCGGTGTCTTGGTGTCGTTTCATATGTTCGATATTTTCTTACAAGCCTCCAACTATTTTGGTTGATTTTGACTTTCTGACACTTCAGAAGACTGGGCATCAATATGTGTATTGTCATAATCGATATTAAGTAGCTCCTTTTCAATTTATAATTATTTATAATGAGCAATAAAGGCAAGAATATATATATATATATATATATATATATATATATATATATCCGAAAATGTTTTGAAGAGGACGTCCGCAACCCAGAAAAAGTGCGGACGTCGCTCCTCCGGCCTCGATCGAGCGGCGACGGCGCGGCGTGGCTTGCCGGAGGGATGCCGAGGGTCATGCGGAGGGGTCTGCGGTCCGGTGGAGTCGCCGGCGACGGTTCTGCGGTGATGCACAAAACCTGCAACTGCAGGTGAGGTGACTGCCCAGAAACCGGCAAGCCCGACCTCCTCCGACCTCGAACGCCGCCCAGAAGAGGTCTGGGACACCTCCGGCCATCCCCGCCCCGCCATCGTCGCCTGGAACCGCCTGCTGCGTCGACGTCCGCACTTTAGCGAAAGTGCGGACGTCCGCTTCAGATCCTTCCTGTATATATATATATATATATATATATATATATATATGTAACAAAAACAAAACAAAGGCAAGAGTAATGCATATAATACATATCATGTTTGAATTTTATTTGTCCTTTTGTTTTGATATTTTTTCTATGACTATTGTCTTAAGTTAAAAAGCATCAAAGTTTTGATGGTTTTGAATATGTTTTGCTAATTTTAGTATGGGAGAATTGGCAATTTCGATTCATTTTGTGTTATTTTGCAGTAGGTGAGGTAATCTTTTATATTTAAATTATTTTTTCATATTTTTTAATTGTCGACAACGTATCGTATCTTAATCAATTATATCATGTCGTGTCATCGTGCGTATCGCATTTGGTGTTGTCTAAACTCGAATAGTGATAAATTTCACAATAGAAGTTTCTACCTCATTTAAATCTAGCCAAAACAATGAATAGAATTTTCAAGATTATAGAATGCAAGAGATAAACAACCACATTATTCATTAAGAGATTCTTAGGTAGGGCAGCCGTACCACGTGGCGGTAGGGCTGCCCAATCACGACCTTACATGGGAGTGTTTTGGGTATATTGCTTTATTAAAAGTGGGCTAATTTTGAGATATGCAAAGTTCTTTCTTAATTTTGATTGGGCTACGGCTACGCGGTAGGGCAGTCCCTACCTAAGAATTTTGGAGTTACAACTAAAAACAAAGCAAAACTCATTTGCCCCGCCCTTCCTGCAAAACAAAAAACAAAAACAAAAAGACAACAACAAAAAGAAAAAGAAAAAGAAAATTCTCTAAATTCTTCTATTGCTACTTCCACTTCAAACTTTAGCCATACTGCCACGACGCCTATGCCGTATCATCAGTACCAGCACCACCCGTAAACATTTTGGCAATAATGGGGTTGCAGAGGTCTTCAAGTTCTTCCAACTTATCCTCGTATTCATCACATTCAGCATCTTGGTTCACCTCAAGCCACCAAATGACATTTTCAACCGCAGTTAAGATTTTCTTCTTCGCCTTTCCACTGAGCTTTGATTCCTTTGAGGGCTCAGAAACTGTGTTCCTCATATCATTTGCATAAATTTCCAATGCAACCTTAGCCTCTACTTTCTCATTATATTAATTCTCGTCCTCTAACTTGAACTTCTCTGCCTCCTTTATCATCTCCTGGATTTCGTGCTTAGATAGCCCACCCTTGTTATATTTGATTGTGACGTTATTCTTCTCACTTGATAGCTTTTCCTCGGCTGAGACATTCAAAATTCCATTGACCACGATCTTAAAGCTAACATTAATCTGAGGTACACCCCTAGGAGCAGGATGGAAGCCTGAAAGCTCAAACGTACCCAACAACATGTTTTCTTGGACTTTTGTTCTTTCGCCCTCATACACATTAATAGTCACACCTTCTTGTCTACCACAGGTAGTTGTGTAAGTTCCTTCTTTCTCGGTGGGAATGGTAGTGTTTTTTGGGATGATAACAGATATAATTCCTCCTATAACCTCCACACCGAGGGAAAGTGGAGTGACATCCAACAACAGCAAGTCATTGACCTTCTCAACCTCACCGTCCAAGATTGCAGCTTGCACGGCGGCCGCATATGCAACTGCTTCATCAGGATTGATGCTCTTGCAAAGTTCCCTACCGTTAAAAAAGTTTTGCAATAGCTGTTGTACCTTTGGAATTCTAGTAGAACCACTGATAAGAACAACCCTCTTGTCCATTTTAGCATCTGACAAACACTTCTTCACAGGCTCCAAACATGTTTCGAAGAGATCCATATTGAGCTCCTCAAATTCTGCTCTGGTTATTTCAGTGTAAAAGTCAATATCCTCGAATAAAGAATCAATATCAATTATGGTTTGAGCAATCGAAGATAGTGTCCTCTTTGCTCTCTCACAAGATGTCCTCAATCTCCTCAATGCTCTAGGATTATTGCTAAGGTCCTTATTGTTCTTCCTCTTGAATTCTTGGGCAAAATGATTCACCATGTTATTGTCAAAATCTTCACCCCCTAGATGAGTATTTCCCGCAATAGCTTTTACCTCAAAAACTCCTTCTATTGTGAGAAGAGAAATATCAAAAGTACCACCACCAAGAACAAAAACAAGAACATTCTTTTGACCAACATTCGTGCATAATTTGTCAAGACCATAGGCAATGGCAGCAGTTGTTGGCTCATTGATGATGTGCATGACATTCAAACCAGCGATAACACCAGCATCCTTTGTGGCCTGACGTTCAGTATTATTAAACTATGCAGGGACAGTTATAACAACATTTTTTACCATCAATCCAAGGTAGGCCTCAGCTATTTGACGCATCTTATAGAGAACCATGGAAGATATCTCCTTAGTAGAAAACTGCTTCTCCTTACCCTTGTAGTTGATCACAATTTTTGGCCTGTTCCACATATCTCTACGCACCTTGAAAGGCCATAGCTTCATGTCATTCTTGACACATGCATCACTGAATTTCCTACCAATCAACCGTTTTGCATCTAAAATAGTGCAAACAAAAGCATATATGAGAAATTAAAACATTCTAGCTTCAGACAAGTAAACATTCACAATCAAAAGAATAGAGTATGAAAGGTAAGCTGAAGGACAGAACTTAGAATTATGTAGCGCTCATATAATTAGAAGGGGTATCATATCAAACAATATCAATAACATTGATGAAACCCACCTCGAAAGCTCACCGGAAACAGTGTTGATGGGGTTCATGGCGGCCTGGTTTTTGGCGGCATCACTAATCAAACGCCGAATGTCTGTAAAAGCAACATAGGATGGCGTTGTTCTGTTGCCCTGCTCTCAACGCAATTGTTTTGCCAGACGCCAACGCATGAATATGTTGTTTCGAGATCGATACTAATAGCTGGAAGTTTGCCTTTTGCAGCTAATGCCATTGTTGAAAGCTTAAACCAAATGCAAAGAGAATCGGTGAAGAGAGAAAGGATGAGACGGTGTAAGAGGATTGAAACCAAACACAAAGAGAATTGGTGAAGACAGATAGCTAGGATGAGAAGGTGTAAGAGGATTGAAATTATATAATAGCATGGTTCTGCTGGCCTACAAGGTAAGTCAAATCCTTGTTTAACAAGAAATAGGAAATCTTAATTGACACAAGAAATTTTATATTGTCTACGAGACAAAATATTTTTGAACACAATGGGAAAGTAGTAGAAGAAAGGTAAAAAGACCAAAACGCCGACTCTGGAGTTCTAGTTGGGACTTGTTTTACTAGAGCAAAAAATGTCCAAAACCAAGCCGACGGTTTCTTGCTTTTGATGCTTTATATATACCCTTTCATTGGCTTCCTTGCCGATTTGAACCCTATTTTCCAACTGAAGTTTTGTAGCAGTGTTGCTTATATTTCCATCAAGGTCTACTGATAGGGACAAGTGTCAAACATGATATAGTAATTATTTGGACAATTCTTCATGTGCATGGCAATGTCAGTGTTCTTTACTAATTTAAGAGAAACGCTCAATTAAATAGAATATGCACTTATATAGATGCAATAGGCAGCCAAGAGGACTTAGCAGTACGACCAAGAAAGCATTCTGATTTTTGAAGAACTTATTATGAAGTCATAAGCTATAAAGACAAACACGATACTTCCTAGAGCCAAAGCATAACAGGAGAGCAATTAGTCAAAACTGAAAGAGTGATACAATCAGCTAAAGAATGAAATGTTAATGCTTGATACAATACACATCAGTAAGCATCCAGAGAAAAGTAGTAAACACTGAAAATTTGAAGCAGACTCAAAATTAAAGTTCCATACTTGCACAAAGGGAGAAAATGAAAAACCAAAAGACCAAAAACACCTAACATACAGAGGTGGAGCTGAACTAACACTACAAGAATAAGTTAATCACACGACACTCATCACACGACACATGAGTTTTTGCTGTCGTCTGAGTTAGTCAGACGACAGATTTTTTAAATCGGTCGTCTCATCTCTACTCAGCCAACACATCGTCATTTGGTAAATTTAAGAGATTTCAGACAACACCAACAAGAAGATCTGTTGTCTAAAAAAAAAAAAAAAAAAATTTACATTTATCTGAGTGAAAGCACACACAACCTAGCCCGTCTGAAAGTGTACCCTCCTTAGCTAAAAAAAATTAGGTCACTCTCCCTCCCAAATCGCTCTCAGCCTCTCTCTCACTCCCCATCGCTCTCAGCCTCAATCCCGCTCACCCTCTCACCCTTGTCGAGCCTCTCAGCCTCACTGTCACTCAGCCTCGTCTCTCTCCGTCGCGCGCGCCTTCAGTCTCTCCACCACGGGTTCTCTCTCCGTCAGTCTCCCTCAGTCGCGACTCCATATCTCTCTCTCTCTCTCTCTCTCTCTCCCCCTCCCCCTTGAGGATCCACGGGTTCACTCTTCAGCCTCCATCTCTCTCTCCTTGTAAGTTCTTCTCTTTTCAGATTCAGTTCAATTGTTTGTTTTATTTCATTGGGCTTTGAAGTTTACTGATATGATTGGGTTTATTGCAAAAATCTCAACTCTTCCCCGTCTTCTTCTATTGGTCTATCAAATTTCGTGAAACGGGTTGGGTGCACCGGCGTTGTGTTTTTGGTTGAGGAGAAAGATGAACGACTCAGATTGTAATTTTTAATAATAAAATTCAGGTATGACCATATGATATTGTGGATTCCTATGGATTTTGGTAAATTTGTGTAGGTTTTTAATCAAAATGTGGGATGATTTAGATTCAACGATGATTAGCTATTGTTAATCTTGTAATATAAGTTACCAGATGCATGCAAATTTGCATACTGAATGTACGGTGGACAACTTGGATCATCAAGCTAGTTTCATGAGTATTGATATCTGCCACTGTTGATCTTATGCATTTAGATAATAATGAGTATATTTATATGCAAGGAATTAGTTTTCTATGTAAGCTGTGTTAATGCTGCTTGGGCTTTGGGCAAAATAACTAAGCTTATTTTCAATGATGTGCAGGAAACATTGGGAATGTGCCGCTTGTTCTGATTGCATGTAGAGACTCATCCAACCCTTTTGGTGACTCGACAACATGTAGCACAAATGGGACTGCCTATATTTCGTTTGGCCAGTGGGTAGGCATTTTTCATTTCACTCTTGATCACCAGAGTTTGTAACTGAAATCCAAGTTGCAAATTATGTAGTGATGCAATACTAAATATCTTTGCAAACTGATTTAATAATTTAGGATAAAGTACTAAACATTGTATATTATTGATGATGCAATTATAGGTTGGTGCAATCATCCTTTGTGTTTCCGTTTTGTAGGTCCTCTACAGAATTTTGGATTACTTCAGCAAACTTGTTTCGGAGAACTATTGTGCAAGTTTAAATGGAGCAGTTTGCAAGTCCTCCTTTGCTTGATATTGTGGGTAAGAGGATATCTTTTGTGCTAATCTTGTTTTGCAATCCTACTTCTTACTCAATAAAAGATGTTAGTTAAAGTAAAAAAAAAAAAACAAGTAAGAATGATTGTTTAATGGCAAGCAACTTGTCAAATTTGTTTGACTTGACTAGGATTCGAGAACTAAATTATCCAATTATAACAAGTACTACGTATTGGACTAACTACCTAGCTTGCCTAATAATGATTTTGGTTTTGTGGAAAATTGATACTTTGGTAGTAGATTAGTGCAAGAAAACATAACAAGAAACTAATTATTGTCTTGCTTGTTTTCAAATATGCATGCATGGTAGATTTGTGGGATGGTTCTTAGTCCTTCGATTCACACTTCTGTATCTCACCTTGTGATATCTTACTTTAGTGATACTAAGTTAATGGAACGTTTGCACGAGGATCACAATTAACGAGATACTTTCTAGTATTTAATGACCTTGTATGTATAGAACTTTTTCGTAGTAGTTTAGCCTTGTCTTTAAGGGGGACAAAGCTCCTAATTCCTTTAAAGTTTTGATACTTTGGTAAATAAATTTATTTATTGGTGATTTGGCATTTCTTCCCATCATTTCTGCTGTTTTTCTGACACATTCATAGTTTTGTCTTTTAATGGAAACGCATGACCACCGAGTAAAATTGACGATGTAAAGATGGTGATGGAAACATGAATGGAGATGAGCTCTACTGCAAACATTTAGTGCATTAAACTTAATTATAGTTACTTAATTCTTTCTCCAGATTAAAATGCAAACTACACATTTTACTGTAAAGGAGACTATGGATGTCTAATATGTTAGATATAGAAGTATTGTCTCCAGTATAATCTATGAGAAGGAAAGTTGACTATATGGAATGATGGAATTCAATCTCGACTAAATAATTTCTCTTCATTCTTATAATGTTGCCGCCTACCCCCCCTCCTCCTCATCTTTTTTGGTTCTTAGGTTAATTAGTATTTTTCTCAAGTAGTTTGGCAGCTGTGGTTTTGAAGGTTGCTGAAATTAGCAGAGCACTACGACCTGGTGGGGTGTTTGTTGCAACAACTTATATACTTAACGGTCAGTCAGTTTGCCTTTGTCCCATTTTAGAGGGAAGGTACCAAGGTATATCCTTTAAACTCAGAACCTGCACCATTCCAGTGTTTGGGATTCTTCTCAGTGTGCCTCATGGTTTGGGATTATATTTATACTTGAAATTAGTTTTTTCTTTTTTTTTTTCCTCACAAAATCATTGTTCATTTATTGTATATTTATCTTTGATGTAGGTTCTTAGGTCCTCCAATTGAAAACATGATTTATGAACTAACAGATAAGTTATGTCCTATATGATTTTTTTCTTTGAACTTGCAGTGTACATTTGTGGGGCATTCATAGAGGAGTCCTTGAGGAATCAATTACAGCCTACAAAATTTGGTGGAGTTCAAAGTTACTACATGATCATTTATACCTTACAAAGTCTTTTATTCTAGATCAAAGATCTATGATGATCTGGACTACTAGTAACTCTAGTTCAATGACTGTTAACTCTAGTTCAATAATAACTAAATTTCTATGATAAAAATTGGAACACCTATATGTCCTGGTACAAGTCTTAAGTTTTAAGTTCTATACCAGTTTTCTATTGCAACCATTAAGTAGCTTACTATCTTACTTCTTTCCACATTCAGGTCTTGAACTTGCATGCTACTCAAAGAAGACTTGGTAATTTTAGATGAGGTTATCAATCGAGACTGCAAATAATGTTGTTTTGTTGGAAATAACTGCTGTCTAACACTTGTAAGTTTACTTCTTCCAAATTTGGCTCTTTAAGTTAGTTGTATTTTTGCGATTTGGTTATTGATGGTGCACTGATAGTATATATCCATATAATGTCATAAGCTTTTAGTTTACTATGCAAGACAACACCATTTGTTGGATTATATTATTTCATGAGGTAAATTTAAGAGTACATACAGATGATGGTATGTATGAGCCTAGTTTATATTAGTTGTTGCTCAATTATCACTTAATTATAAAATATAGCTATTATTGAACAAGTGTTTTGTTTTTGCAGGAAGCCCTTTCTCTTTAACAGAATATATGAAGATATGCATTGATGATGCACTGGGTGCATTGGGTTTAGGGACTTATTTTGGTAACCTTGATTTTACAACAAGCTAGATAAGACAATATGATCGACTTGCTGTAACCTTGATTTTACAAGATAAACAGTATTATTACTTGCTAGATTGAGGTTACTTTTGGTTAGGATTGCTAGATATGTTTTGGATTGCCAATGTAAGAAACAGATGGCATTGATATATGACAATGTTTTATTTTGGATTTGCTCGGGATATGAAGTTCATATTTGCAACAATTGTGCAAAGTTAATTCAGACAACATATATATATATAGGTCAGATAACTGTAGTTTCCAAAGGTATCACACAACTGAAGGGTTCACAAAACCATTGTCTGAGATCCACTCATACAACACATCTAAAACCAGCAAATAATACATGTTGTCTGAACTTCATTTCAGACAAAAGAAATAACAAATTGATGTTGTGTGATCTCCATTCCGGTAACATGTATAATAAAGTTACTGTCGTCTGATATTGAAATTAGACAACAGATATAACAATAATATGTTGACTAAGATTCATAAACCACAACTAAATATAATAAAAACTGTGGTCTGAGTTCCTATTAGACGACATATCCCATCAGTGGACTGTTATACCTTATGCAAATCCGACAACACAAACAGATTACTAACTGTTGTCTGAGTTCCTATCAGACGATAGATTCCTAAATCTTCTGATGTTTTATTTGCATAAGACACAACTAAAACAACAATGACGCTTGTTGGAGATTCATTTCAGACAACAGTGTCATTCTAACTGTGTCGTGTGAATTCATTTCAGACATCATGTAGTTGTGTTGCTGTTGTCTGAGATTCATCACACACAACACAGTTTTCCTAAAACTGTTGAGGTAATATAGCTTTTCTCAACAGTTAATAAACGAACTGTCGTGTGAGTTTGTAATAGACAATAGTTAAACCTAATTATTTTAATTTGGAAATATTCAGACGACACATACTTAGCTATATATGTTGTGTGAATTTTGAACAGACAATGGTTTTTAACTGTCGTCTGAATGAGGTCAATCAGACGACAGGCTACTAGACAATAACAGCTTTTTCATTCAGACGACAGTTAATGAATTGTCGTCTGTTTAACTTTGTGGTATAGTGTAATGATGTTGAATGGATGGCGAGAAGGATTGAACAACAACTCGATTGTAAAAAAGGAAAACCCGGTTCGCTGTAAATTTGGCATTCGGTGTCCGAATCATGATTGCTATACTTTTTCTGAAAAGGAACGACGCAAGAACAAAACTTGTCGCTTTATCATTACGTATAGGCTTTTTCGGGCTTTTGGGATACTTTCGGGCCTCAAAACTGCGATAATTTTCGGTTTTCTAGTTTGTTTTGTTTTAACCCGTGGACTTTAGGGTTTCATTGTTAGTCGCCCTAGGGTTTCTTTTGTCATAAACGGCTGCAGAACCGATCTTTTATCATATTATCAATCAAATTGAGAGTTTTCTCATTTATCTCTGGTGGACTCCAGATTATTTATTTTAGGTTTATTACTTGTAAACTTAGGGATATTTTTTCGACTGTATCAACTAACTGAAGTGCATAGTGTATCATATTAACAACAACAAGCAGAATATACTAAAAAGCAGAACTTTACGTGTAATAAAAAGCTATTAGTAAGTCACCTAATTATAAGCTTTAGAAAAAAAAAAAAAAAAGATCTTCAAACACTAACCCCAAGACCAATTTAGTAACTCAATGAGAGAGAAAGAAACCCATGGATATCAGTATTAGTATATGGGAGAGATTTACGTACTTCTTGAATGAAATAGAGACAGAATATAAAGAGGGAAAAGATTGAAGAAATACCCGACTCACTTCGATAGTGGACATGGATCAGTGTAAGTAAGCAACACTGTTCGATGCTCACTCTGCTGGCGGGATGCTTCAGCTGAAGAAGGGCACTTAAATTGGTAAGCCCTTTTCTCTTGGGGTGAAAAGGCCAGCGGAAAAAAAAATAAAGTTGGGGCCTTTTTCATATATAAATACATAAAGTACTTGGGCCTTAATAACTTGCCCAACCAAAGAAAAATGTAGAAGTACAGATTTGGTGCATGTCAATTGCCAAATTACGGAGTGGAACCCTAATTACTCAAGCTCAGGTCTTAGAGTTAGAGATTTAAGCGTTGAACAGTCTCTTTTAGGTTTTTTTTTTTTTGTGTGTGTGTTGAAAATTTCTATCTTATTTATTTATTTATTTATTTATTTGTTATTATTGTTATTATATTTTTTTTTATTTACGTAAGAGATAATAAAAGTGCTCAATGAAATGCTTACAAAAAAAAAAAAAATGAGGCAGGCTATGTACCCTAATCATATATTTTGGCCTTGGGCGAAAGATTTGAATTTTTCATCGCCTAGCTCATAGGGTTAGGATTGCATTTTGAACTATGTCAGCGGATTGAACTAGACTCAATTAAATCAATCCGTTTAAGAGGATTAATTATATATATATATATATATATATATATATATATATATATATATATATATATATATATATATATATATATATATATTGCATTAATTGAATCAACCCTAGCCCAAGGTATGTTTATATACATCTTCTTTAGGGATTGGGCCCTCTTCGCTCATGGATGTCATCGATGATGATAGACCCGTAACTTGTTCTAGTAGGGAAGAGAGTGGGAAATTTTCCACCACCAAAGTTTCCCATATAATGTAATCTTTATCTTATTTGAATAAAAATTTAGTCATTCTCCCAAAAAAAAAAAAAAGGGGTAGAACTATGTTGTTTCCAATTATTGTAAGTTGACTCCATCCCACCTCATAATGCTTGATTCATGCAAGTTTGTAACATAAAGTGGGCAATTTATGTCCAACCATGAACCAAATGTTTCTCATTTACACCATAAACATATCAAGCTCAAAAGTGCACCACTGATTACTACTGGTGGGGCAATATACTTGTCTAATATATCTGTCTACGCGCAAATTAACTTTTTGCATGAGAGAGAGCATATGATCAAGTAGTTCAAGGCTGCAATTTGCTTCCTTTTCCAACCAAATATCTCCACATGCTTATGATGAAGATTCAAGGTTAGCTTTTTGGCATGATAATGAGCGAAAGACCGTACGCAGCTAGTCATATATGAGTCAGTGAGAGTTTGGTAAATAAAAATCGATGGCAGAGAATTAGATTCCATACATGACACCACTAACCACTAACAAACCAACCAACCAACGATCAGTACTAGTCTTTTCGATCGAATCCGTATGAAATTTATAAGAACGAACAAGTAGAATCTTCCACGCGTTTTAGGATAAAATCAGCAGCAGGGAGCACGATGATCGATTTCCATGCAATGATAAATAATGCCCAAACAAAAAGATAGATTATGATTCTTCGAGCTAGCTAGCTCCACCCATCCATATATATAAATTAATTAACTACGTATACGATAACTTAAAATAGTACATACACAGATTAGAAGTTAGATAATGAAAAGTTACTGATGAATAAAGTAATTTAAACTGAATCCACCATCACTAATTAAGTGAAATCTATTGGCGAGGTAGAGGTCTGTTTAGCATTAGGGTACTAGCTGGTGTTGTTTTTGTTTATTCATATGAAGCACAGTAATGATCACCAATTAATTACACAAATTAAAATTGAAAAAAAAGAAGTAATACACACACACACACATATCCTATCCAGAGCAAAACTTCCCTTTGAAATTAAAGTGCGCATTTAGAGTTTATAGTCACTTTTCAATTGCATATCCACATCTCGACCGTTTAGTTTTTAGATACTAATGTATAGATCCTCTCTGCAAATTTTCAGCCAAATTAATGATTGTTAAGACATTGATAACTGCCTTAAAGCTAGTATGGTTCAGGTTAGACAGATTCAATTCGTCTATTGGTTTAAGCGAGTTAGATACCATAACGATCATCAATTTGGCTGAAAATTTGCAAAGATGATCTATACATTAGTACCTGACAATTGAACGGTTGAGATGTGGATATGCGACCGAAAAGTGACCCTAAACTCTAAATGCGGACTTTAGTTTCAAAGCGAAGCTTCGCTCTGGATAAAATCTATATATATATAGAGGCCCGTTCTAGAGAGGACGTCCTTACTTTAAGAATTTGAGGATTTTTGTTATTTTACACAAGAATGTGACCTAATTCAATAATCTCAACCATTGATGCTTTAGATTCCTATGCAATAATGATGTCTACAAAAAATCAACCAAATCCATAATTATTTGATCATTCAAAATTGTGTAAACAAATGTAATCCGTTAGATAAAATTAAAATGAACATTGTGCTAATCAAATGGTTAAACGTTTTCCGATTTGGCTAATTTTTTGTAGGATTCATATGTGTGTAGGTAACTAAAGAATGTGTGGTTGTGATTATTAAAATACATCCTAAAAATAAA
This sequence comes from Rosa rugosa, assembly GCF_958449725.1. Taxonomy (NCBI): domain Eukaryota; kingdom Viridiplantae; phylum Streptophyta; class Magnoliopsida; order Rosales; family Rosaceae; genus Rosa; species Rosa rugosa. The sequence goes on along the minus strand of NC_084821.1, from coordinate 15,431,124 downwards.
AACATCCTTACTTTAAGAGTTTAAGGACATCCTTTGTTGATAGTCATTCTCAGGTAAGGATATCCTTACCTTAGCCTTAGGAAAAGATTTTCAGTTTTTTACCACTTTTCGATCACATATTCACATCTTAATCGTTCATTTTTTAGGTCCTAATGTATAGATCACTTCTGCAAATTTTCAGCCAAAATGATGATCGTTAAGGTATCGAACTCGATTAAACCAATGAACGAACCGGATCGGAGCAGTTCGTGTTTATTATTGTAAATTGCAGTTTTGAATGCCTTAACGATCATCAATTTGGCTGAAATTTTGCAGAGATGATCTATACATTAGGACCTAAAAATTGAATGGTTAAGATGTGAATATATGATCTAATAGTGGTGTTAGCTCAGTGGTTAGAGCACCCACTACCTATGTACGAAGTCATGGGTTCGAGTCACCATGGGAGCAGGAGTGAAACCCTTTGATCATCTTTTTGAAAAAAAAAATGGTCAAAAACTTGAAATCCGTTCCTAAGCTAAGATAATGACATCCTTAGCCAAGAAGAACTGATATATATAGTTAAAACGGTGATTATCAATCGTTTAGACTTGGTTGCTATCCAATGACAATCATTCTTTAAATTCTACTTAAGACCTCGAGTAGGGATGTAAATGGGTTAATTATTTTATAATACTGAATTCATAAGGTTGTTAGGATTTAATTTCTAAATTTATGAAACCGAAATATCTCTTTTCACCTACAATAATTTATAGAAATTCTGTAAAACTCGCCCATTTTTTTGTTAAACAAAACATTAACGGAAGCAGAGTTTGAGATACTATTAATAAAGTTCGCAGATAACGCAACCCAAAACCTAACAGTTTAATCGTACTCCCTAAGCAGCTGATTACCCACTATATTCCAAAGAATATTATCGTTAGAAAGTTGGCCGTAGAACCTAAGAGCAAGTGCACTGGTTTGCCCTTGCCTGGTTATAGTCATGAAAAAGCTGACTAGGTGACTTTCTTTGCAAAATCTTCTCTTCCACCGGTGGAAGCTTGACTGGGCAAGAATCACTCCTTCCTGACTATAGCCAAGAAAATAGTCATGGGAATGACTATTTTCATGCCCAGGCAAGAAAGAGACGAGCTCATGGAGAAGGAAGGCTGCAAACACAACGTGGGGGACGTCAGCAACACAGGGGAGAAGGAGACGCGCCTGCTTGGGAAGTGAGGGACAGCAGCTTGACGCGTGGCGCCACAACTGCTGAACGACTGCAGCAACGCGCTTGTCGCGTAGCGACATCCTTTGGGCCGGCAGCTGCAGACCACGTGGAAGAGAACCATTGGAGGCTTTGCATTTAAATACCACTGATGAACAGTATTTTTGCGTGAACAGTGAAAGACTGAAAAGTGTTCACCGGGCAAGAAAAACAACGGGTGCAAACCCATGTCCAGTGACAGTGAATAGTAACTTGACCGGTCGAATTCTTGACTTCTCGACCTTGACATTTCTTGACTACGGGTGGACTTGCTCTAATAGTGCATGACATGAGCCACAGGGCAGTAGGACCTCCGACCGTTGGCATCTGATGGAAAAAGATTGAATGATCGTCGTATCTGTTGTTACCTCATTGGACTACCGTGGCGCCATCATCCCATGCTTTCTTAAATTCAGGAATGTACAAGAACCCCACTCCCACAATATCTGTCCATTATTAGAAGCCCATGAACTGTAGCATTCCAAATTAGAGATCATCTAAAAGATGATCTAGTGATTTGGTCAACCAATGCACATATAAAAGTTTCTAATGCTTCCTTTGTTTGGAGTTTTTGTAGCACCAGGTTTTTTGGGTTCAGGTTTTAATGAGGTTGTAGTCTACTGTAACTATTTTTTAGGGGTCAGTTTAGTGTAAAATTTGAGTTTCCTTATTTTAAAAGTGAAAATAATTTCTTACTTACTTTAGCTGGGTAAAAGCATCTTTAGCAATACTAGTCATCTTTAGTACTTATAAGTCAAATTTTATCTTTAGAATTACGTCTGCATCAATGCTCTCTATTTTAGCTAGTTTTGAATTTATATTATTTTTTAAATAAATATGAAATAGTTTAATTGTATTTATAAATTACATAAAATAACTTAAAATGAATGTTTTAAATTATAGAGAGCATCATCTCGCTCTCTATATTTAGGAGCGAGATAGCTAAAAGTTATAATAGAGAACCACTTAGGAGTCTGGTGCAGCTGCTAAAATAGATAAAAAGCTAAACATGCTCTCCAAAATAGCTAATGAGCCACAATAGAGAGTCTGCTAAAGATGCTATAATAATTTTTTTCTTATAATTTTTTTCTTTTTCTTTTTGGCAATAGTTTACAAGCTGCGAATCTAGATAGTAGAGATCCACTTTTGTTCTACCTTTCGGCTTTCACCCTAGCAGGTTGTAGGCGAATCACTCTTTCACCCTCTTGTACTTATATATTTTGTATACATCCATGAACTTAACAAATGTTCTACCCATTTCATATCATGCACAAAGATAAAAAGTAAAACATGAAAACAGTCTCCCGTATGTAACTCTAGTGACATGATCGAGATGATTGAGGGTTGAGATTATAAGCTCAAAACTTGTGATAATAGTTTTTTTTCTAGAGTGAATGTGTGAAAATCCACCTTTTTCTACTATTTTGCAGTGTAGTTCAACAACCATAATAGTTCTTTTCTTTTAAGTCTTTAAAAGGTCAATTGTCCCAAATTTTTTGATAGAATTTGAAATTGTTTGATTGTCTAAGTTATACACATAATGCATTCTAATGGTTACATTATTGAACTGAAATTGATAGTATTCAAATTGTTCAAACATCTTTAATATATAAAGAGGTCCATAACCACTCTCGTACAAAACAAAAAGTAGACAAATCGAAAACCATTTCACCATTTGATTAGCGGAATGAAATTTATACTCCCAATTTTACAGTTCATACTCAATTTTTCATTCTTTAGTTTCTTACATCACATATTATACAATCTACATTACCAAAAAAAAAAAACTAAAAAAGGAAACATAGAGTGTGAATTGTAAAATACGGAGTGTGAATTTCACTCCCCTTTGATTATTGTTCTATTTGATAGATGAGGGGTGAAATTGGTACCCATTTTTTAAACCACCCCCTCCCCTCCCCCTCCTTTTTTTTTTCATGCACGTAGAAAGTAAAAACAAACATAAAATGTATAAGAGGGGCCGGGATGTGGTTTGTCCAAAAAAGGGACTCAAATATTCACTCCTCTTAACATGTTGTATTCATCTACATAAATTCATTTTGGATGACGCGGACGCTTTTCAATATTGCTGATTTTTGGCATAGATAATCACAAGAGCAGTAGTTTGGACTGTTTGAAAAACTTTGTGTAGTTAAGTTTCTGGCAACAAAAACCTAGCACCACCGACAACTCAAACTGCTGCATATGTAGCTCCAAAGTAAATAACTAGTTAATCCGCTCCGAAAATGTATCGGAGACTGCACTAAAAAGAAGGTCAAGAAGAACAAATTTAAAAAGAAATGCAAATTATTAAGTATGGTCCATTTGGAAGAAGCAGAAGATCAGAAGGTGATAAAGAGGAATAAAGCGAAAAGGGAAAAAAATTAGAACTCAGGCCCATTTGCTTACTTCAACAAACATAAACGCTGTACAGAGAGAGAGAGAGAGAGTACTGAAAAGCAGCGAATAGAAAAACTAACACAGAGAGAGATGAGAGAAAAAGAGGGAGCATTTCACGCTTATCCATGAGTGGGTCAACAAAATGAACATAATTGATCATCAGCTCTTGGATTTCCGAGCCATATTACTTTGTTTGTTTGAATTAGCTTTTGATTGATTATATTGCTCTCTTCCATTTTCGTACCTGAATCAGTACTGAGAAGGGCCGGTCATGAACAGCAACCATTCCTCTTTTACTTCGTTTGCTTTTCCCTTTGCCACCCATATTGCATTGGCCATTTTCGACTCACAATAACTGTTTTCCCAGTCCAGTTCCGATGACAGTGATATCATCCACAAAGAAAGAGAGAGAGAGAGAGAGAGAGAGAGAGAGAGAGTGATATAGTATGTGTTTATTGTGCATGTATGTGCTTTTTTGCTTCTGTGCATTTCTGGTTTGATTACTTTATTCGTCCATTGCTAGGCAGCCTTAACTAATTGGTTCTTGCAAAAGCAAAACCCTTGATTCCTCCTCTTTTTATAAGATGACCAACCCCTTTTCGGTTACATTACTAACATGTAATTATTATAAGTCTGGAGGAAGATCTCAACGGAGTATATACATTATATGTTCTTTTCCTAGGGTACTGCTACCTGGGCATGGATCTGATACTATGAAAATGGTGTTATAGTGTGCTAGATTTGAATCTAAACTGTAGAAAGAAATCCGATGGCAGATAAATGCCACATAACTAATGAAGCAAATAAATAAGTGAATAACAATGTGACACTCAATGCTTACATGATTGCAGTGCGCCACCCATTCTACATTTTCCTTTTGACAGTTTGCCATAATTATGCAAACTAACAGGATATCTATACACCCACTCATTCTGCAGCCTCTTTTAAACAGTTCTGTGAATACGTTACTCCATAACTTTGAAAAACACACAGGATGTGCATGATTCCGTTATACTTGCAAATCACACTACCATAATGTTATGTGATTATTTGTGCCCGTTTAGAGACTCGATCGGATAACAAATTTAGAATAGACTGAATAGTTTTCTGCTCCTTTTGATAAAATAATAAAAACTCTATTTTCTTGATTCAATTTGAAAAGAATGAGCAAGTTGGGGGAGCCATGAATTCTTTGAAGTGTTAAAAGGCCTGTCACTTCTTTTGACCCTAGGGTTTTGTCATTATGGCTCACGCACAATTCCTTAACAAAATCCTAGAATACTTTGCTCTCTTGGGTTTGGTTGAGAATGGAAGTTGCATGCATGGTTTTCAGTGGGATATTTGGCTTTTTCCCACATTGTTGTTGGCTTTCACTTCAACAGTTCAACTTTCACTTTCACACCCCCCATGTAAAACAAACGAGTACTTCCACTCTTATCATCATCCTTATTATTACAAAATCATTATTGTCTAGTACCGTTTTATATGCATGATGATGATCTCTCTCTCTCTTCCCCATGACACACTCTCTCCGATAGACAAACCTAAATGTGGTAAACAGTTATCTTTGGGAAGGTGAAAACTGAAAAACAAATTCACATCTCAGTGAATGGATCTCACAATAAATATGAGGAAGAAGCTTTCTTTTTGAAAGGGAGCAAGAAGCTTTCTTGGAATTCCAAATTTTGCCACATATGGAGGAATGGGGGAAAATGTGGGGAATGGAGTCAGTGTCCCTCTCAAGTATCTCCATGACACATCACTTTTCCCTTCATTTATTTTCCAGAGATCAGAGATACCATTGAAGAGGGCATGCTGGTGAAATATTACTTAAAGGCAATTCTTTTACATACAAATGCAAAATCAGACCAAAGTGAGATCCTAAGTGGGTGGAATAATGCAAAATCAGGCACACAATGAAATTTGGAAGCTTGATCTTAGTAAACGTCAGTATGAAGATCATATGAATAATAGGAATAACTAGCTAATTAGTAATTAATAATTATTAGAAGCCAAAGAACTCTATTGAGTACTGAAGTTCTTCAATAACTTCATATTATGTCAAGCAATATATATGGTAGCTAGTTTAATATGAAAACCAAAAATTGTGCACTTTGGTTTCTAATCGTATTGCATGCAATGTGCATATATTAATTCATGTGCCTGAAGATAAAGAATTTAAAGAGAGATACCACATGAAATGAAATGAAACTGATCGAGCTCATAGCTTGTATCAGATACAACCACCAACATAGTATATGATACACACATAAGGACCAATTGCAAACATCTTGAATTAAAAACCTACAATACAGGATAGTAGGATGCATGCATGAAGCATAATAAGTACTCAAGCAAATTGTTAAGAAAAACAAAAGAAAATACAAAGTAGAACAAATTAAGCCTACCCATTTCTTGGATCACCCATGCCTCCTCTAATCATCAAAAGATGAGCTAAAGGGTTTCTTGCAATTCATCACCATCTCTTGTACAGTGTTTCTCGGATTTGAACTTGCAACTAGTACTCGGCCAAGATTAACCCTTGATGGTGCTTATAAGAGATGGCTTGTGGAAGACGAGTTGAGAGTACCTGATATATCCGTCCACGCATTTCCGCCCCAGAACTGATTGTTGTTGTCGTTGTTGTTATTGTTATTCCCTGAAATACCCAAAAAGGGTCTAGTCAAACTCACCCCATGGTTGTGATCTTCAACTTTTACAGGAGGCACCTGATGAGTGGTAACCCTAGAATTAGTAGTCCTTAGCTGACTGTCTTGATCAACTCCTTCAGTAGTATTTTGAAATGGGTATAAACCTGTTGTTGATGATAAGTCAAAGCCAGTACTACCCAAGAAAGGAATTTGCTGCAAATTACGCCACTGATCCATTCCCAACCCACCAGATAAGTTCATCAAATTATTCCCAGCTCCTATCTGAAATCCCATGTGATCAGTACTCTGAGCTTGAGCTTGATGGATCTCATTGAAGCTGTTTAATGCCATGTTCCCAGCACCACCGTAACGACTAAGATTCTGTATCGACTCCAGGAAAGGAAGTGACTGAGTCTGTGGTTGCGACAAATGACTAATCAAACCGGTCGGGTTAGAACCTGTTTGCCTCATCTGCTGATTCTCAGTGGAACTGGCTGATACTGGAGACTTGGAGCGGCTGCTGCTGCTGGTTTTGCTCTTCTTGTTTCTTCGGCACCCTCCTCCCACCGGAACATTTCGAAGGGCACCCCCTCTTGTCCAGTAACGGCGGCACGTCTTGCAGAAGTGGCGAGGCTGAGAGAGGCTGTAGTTGTTGAAGTAGCAGAACTTGGTGTTGGTGGACTCGCACCGTGGACACTTGAGTGCGGTCTCTGGTTGTGGCATCTTGGCCAGCCGGGCTCGATCAGCCATGGAGTTGGGTCTGATGGAGCCCGTACCACTTCCACCACTACCATCAGTACCACCACCGCCGCCGACATGAGTGCCGAACTGCCGTGGAGGCAGTGGTGGAAGCTGTGGATGATTTTCGGTACTTCCACTTCCTAGGGGATGATTTGGTTGCTGCAAAAGATAAAATTAGATCCATGGAGAGTATAAATTAACTATGAGGGGAAGAAAAGAAAGAAATATTTCTGGTATATTCATACAAAGATATCACAAACGAATAGGAATAATTATCTTTAAATTTACTTTTAAAAATTTCCCTTTTCTATTTTGGTGAAGAAGCTATTGATGGAAATTTGGAGAGAAATAAACCTCACCTGGTGCCAATTGGGAGGATCTAAATAGACTGGAATAGATGAGAAAACCATGGTGTTTGATATTTTTTTCTCCTTCTTTTAAAAAGTAAATTTGATGGGTCTTTAGGAAATATGGTGGAGAATCACACCGAGGGAATACCAGAGCAAAGAGAGAAAGAGAAAAGAGAAAGCTAGAGGGAAGAAAGCAAGGAAAGAGGAGGGAGAGGCTGGCTTTTGTATATATATTTTGCTTTCATTCTCTCAATTCATTCCCTTCTCCCTCTTTTTGTTTTATTATAATTTTTAGGGTTTGAGTGGACGAAATTTCTTCGCATATAAGCTTTCCTTTAATTAGATGCTCTGGACTGTGATTTAATCATTTAATTAGTGCTCTCTAAAAAGCTAGTTGCTCCTCTCACCATGCATGGAAGGGAGAGAGAAAGACAGAGAGACAGAGCTGAGACATAGAGAGAGGAACGTGACACAGTCTCTAAAAGCAAATTGCATATCACTATCTAATTGGTTTGGGCCATTCTAGTGGGATCGCCGCCTCAAGAGATGGAATCAATTTAACTCTTGATGTAAGAGTTGTACGGACTGATAAGGGATTATTAAGTTTACATGCATGACTAATTTTCTATGCCACATATTATACTCTAGCATGTAAGCGTTAAGCACTTGGATCTTTTTACTTATTTAAACTAGGAATTTACATTGTGCTACTTGTAGTATTTTGGAGTTGTGCGTTCTTGATTAATTGACATTGACGAAATTGTTAGAAATGAGAAATATAGAGGAAGATGGAAAATATAGAGCAAAAATATGTATAGACACACACACACACACTTTTGATTTATACTTTAGTATATATTAAACATTGTATTCAAATTTTATATTCTTTTGATTTATACTTGAGTATATGTAACTTTTGATTTTTACTATTAAAATTAGAGTATAAAAATAGTGAGAATTTCAGATTTTAAAAGTGAGGAGGTCTTCTCTAGAATTATATATATATATATATATATATATATATATATATATATATATTACACACTTTTGATTTATACTTGAGAAATCTTGATCTCATCTCTTAATCTTGTTGTTTAAAATTAACACACACACACTCTCTCTCTCTCTCAATTAAATGTTCAAAAAATAAGTTTAAGACCATGAAAGATTCGAGCTCGAAGCAAATGGTATACGATAGTGTTTCTAATAAGCTCAATTGCTATATATTTAGTTTGAGTTTAGGTCGTTTCTTTTACGAAAGAGTTTGAACAAGTGGAAGTGTTCAAACCAAATTTTATCTAAACCGATCGATATACATATATATGTAAAAGATGAATGTCATTGCTTTATGATCATGCTGTTTTGGGATAATGTATATGTTTCATGGCCAATCATAGAGGTAGTAAAAACGACTGAAAAAATGAAATAAAACAGAAAAGCAAACTAAGCAAATTATGAGCTTCCAATAATTTGATGCAAAAGAAAGACCCAAAACGCGTAGAGAATCACATTGGAATGCACATGTGATAAAAATCCTCACATGAAAAGGAAGAAAGAGTAACTGTTATTATATTCTTAATAGAGAAGAAAGATCAAGTTGAAGATAGGATGATTAACAAAGTGATAACACAAAAGGTAGAAAATTTCTCCAAGAGGTTTTTGGTTGTGTATATTTGCTAAAAAGTCATTATAATGTCTTATTATCTATGTTGATATGTTAAATTACTGTGATAGATGGGATTCTTTTTCTTCTAACTAGTCAATTACGACAGACAGACGATCAATACAGAAAATATGTATGCCCCAAATTTTATCATCTTTATTGCCTTTTTAGTATCACAAAATCTACAACTTGTCTCACAACTTTAATGCCTAACTCATATACTTTAAGAAACGATAAAGAGCATGCATAAACTGCTTCTATTCACAATTTGTCATTTTTTATATTATTTGAGCTTTACTGAGGAATAAGGAGCATTTTAAGCTAGAGTTTTGATCTTTCTTGCTTTCTTTTGCTCCTTTTTTTTTTTTTTTTTTTTTTCTTCTGTTTAATCACCTTTTCTCAGATGGAGACCCCAAATTGGTACTCTGTTTGTCGCTAAATATTATAGAAGTTCCCTTTTTCTGTGGGGTTGTGCGAGGGGATGAAAGAATATGTGACACCGGAAAGCCAAAGCTGGCTTCGTCTATAAGCAATCTTATTTACAAACTGATATTAACGAGTACAATTAAGTACTTGATTCATAGACCATAGTTTTGGTTTGAACATGAACTTTGCAACTTGACTAATTGAGACTTGAGACTAATGTTCATCTATCTTGGCTTTTCAGAAATACTTGCCCAGAAAGTGGTTGGAAATTATTGTGAAGTATTAGCTAGTACGTATGTATGTATTATATTTAATTACTAATTCTGTGTCTCAATTAACTTCACTTATTGTTAGTTAGTTTTGAGTTAAAGCTCAATTGTATACTTGAACAGTATATATATGATTGACCCACAAAAGTAGAATTTAGAGTTTAAGGTTCATGCCTTAATTAGGCCTTACATGTGAGAGCGTCAACAACACATTAGATGCACACACGAGAATAGAGTTTCATTTGAAACAAATATTAAATGTTTGGGGTTTATTGGCGAAAGATTGTTGATAATTGATAAAAATTTGACTTTCAAAGAACTTTTTTTCTAAAGAATTTAGCCTGTTTACACATATTTTATCAATTAACCTCATCAGAAACTACTTTGACAAGACGAGGAAACCAATTAAGCTGTGACTTGCTAATACTGATGCTTTTGACTCAAACAGCCAATCATGGAAATCCAATCATAAAATCTAAAGGAAAATGAAATTGACACCCTGTTTTTTACAAACCACACTCCCCTCCTCCCTTTTCCATGTGTACAGTGTATACTTATCCAAAAAAATTGAAAAATAATATATGCATAACAAAAGAAAAAAAGGAGTGTACGTGGTTTGCAAAAAATGGTTGCCAATTGCACCCTCCCCAATCTAAATAGTGACCAGGCCCAATGCTACTTGCTTGGAAATTGTAAGTTTAGCAACCTTCAACTTTAATGATTGAATTCCTAGTTTGAAATAATATGGGTGCATCATATTCAACGTATGAGTAAGTGATTTCAAATTATGCTTCGTAAAATATTGATTACATGTAATAATTAATCTTAGCTCTTAAATTTTGATTTATTTATCTCCTTTTTCTCTCGCTGAAGTTTCTAATGAATCATTCACAAAACAAATAAACAAACAAACAAGAATTCTCTTGGAGAGGATGAGGGTCTGGCTAGGTATTCATGATGGTGATGCTGGAATTTGGATTGGAGGAGTGGGGTTTCCTGCTTCTCTGGTTATTGTGAGGATGAGGGTGACGGGGCTCTCCTTCACTGGTCTTGGCGAATTCCTTACAACAAATGGATGTACGGAGGCTCTCCGTTTCCGAAGGTCCTAGGTAGATCGAAGATGACAAGGGTCGAGAGATTATAAGGATGGTTATGGGCATCGGTTTCTAGTGGTCTGTTAGAGTCGGGTGTTGTTGTTTATGTCTGATCTACGGATAGTGACGGTGGCAGACGTGGCTGAATGTCGACGAGATGTTGGAAAGATTTCAGTTTTGGTGGTGGTGGTTATGCAACAAGGCCAGCGACAGGTGGTGTTGGTTATGTTGCTAATGGCGTGTGTTACGTTGTTGTGGTTATTGGCGGTGCCGTGTGGTGGCTGTAGTTGTACTTTTTTGGTGATGTTGAGTGGTGGCAGGGGCTGATTGGCAACTATTGAGTCACAATAATTACCCCAAAATTATGAAAATTGATTTGTCATCCATACTATTTTGTTATCTTCAATCAATTTCCTTTTGTTGGTAGGAAACAATGCAAGGAGAAAAAAAAATAATAGAAAATTACATATAAGTAACAGACCAAAGATTGAAAAACAGAAAACCCACCTTTTGTAAGTTTTATACAAATAAGGACAAGGAGCCCGGGCCCAAAGAAAATAAAGCAGGCTTAATTCCTGGTGTTTCATCCGCAATTACAAATTTGAACAATTTTTTGTTAATATTACAATGACGCCACTGTAGGATGGAATAACCCCAAAACAGAGGTCTGATGTGCAAAGTACCGTAAGCTGGCGATGAGCTCCCGCATCGTCTCCTCAAGGCATCAAAGAAGTCTGCCTCGTCCAAGCGCTCTTACGCCGGCGACAGGAACAGAGGGATGGCGGCGTCGCTGCTGATGATGATCGCCTCGTTTCGGATGATTCCGACTTGGTTGTGATCTGCGAGAAGCTCTGATTGGTTTCGATCAGTGAAGATCAACTGAATCGACGGCCAGGAACATCAAATTTCTGAAATCCGATGAGGAATTGGTCAGTTGCTGTTGATTTTGGGCTATCACTAATGTTTAGTTTGTGGTTGCAACTTGTTGTTAAGGATGAATTGAGAGGTTTTATGAGATGGGATATGGGATTTATGAGAATGAGAGTTTAATTGTTAGTTTGGCTATTTTCTGGGATTCAAAGAGTTCTGTTTTTAATAAGAAAAAGAAAAGTTGAATGAACTGTAGTTTTTTTTTTGTTACAAAACGAACTGTAGTTTAGATTTGTAGATGAAGGAATATGATTTTTGAAAGCAGTTTAGTTTGCTGCATCAATTTAGTTTTGGATGATAGTTTGTCCTAAATAGTTTAGCTGCTTGTGTTTTTTTTTTTTTTTTTAATTTCGGTTAAGCACGTAATCTGCTAAATATGGGTTGAACTCGAGTCTGTGGTGTGATCTCATGTTCAAGTTTTAGGAGTAATTATTGGAGTCAGCTGTGGTTGATCAAAGGTCTTGTTATATGTTTACTGAGTCTTGTAATTTGAGACTTTGACACACTAACTTTGGCACATACAGTAGCAGCATAAATTATAGTCTTCAGCATCTCGTTTGTGCAGAGAAGCTGGAAATGATATTTGGGTTTGTTTGGTTTGTAGATAAGTCGGTTTTTTTCTGATGCTTACTTGAGTTTGCTTTTGCTTGTGGTGGGGTTATACTTAAAATGTGGTGTCACTTGTTGGGACTTCAGATAATAGCTGTTGGTTTGGAGTAGTTGTGCTTTTGCTTGTGATGGTGGTATTATAGTTGCATTTCAGATTTTTTTTGAAAGACTTGTTGTTCTCAGACAAAAGTAGTGCAGTAGTTGTGCTACTGTGTTCAGTTTATTGTTGTTATGTGCTACTGTGTTATTCTTGCATTTGTGCTACTGTGCTACTGTGTTATTGTTGTATTTGTTATGTGCTACTGTGCTACTGTGTTATTGTTGTTATGTGCTACTGTGTTCAATTGAAATTTCTTTCTGCAGTTTATTGTTGTTATGTGCTACTGTGTTCAGTTTATTGTTGTTATGTGCTACTGTGTGCAGTTTATTATTGTTATGTGCTACTGTGTGCAGTTTATTTGAAGTTTCTTTTTGCAGTTTATTATTGTTATGTGCTTCTGTGTGCAGTTTATTTGATGTTTATTTGTGCAGTTTATTATTGTTATGTGCTACTGTGTGCAGTTTATTTGAAGTTTCTTTCTGCAGTTTATTTTTGTTATGTGCTACTGTGTGCAGTTTATTTGATGTTTATTTGTGTGCATTTTATTTGAAGTTTATTTGTGTAGTTTATTATTGTTATGTACCTGCTACTGTGTTTAATTGAAGTTTCTTTCTGCAGTTTATTGTTATTATGTGCTACTGTGTAGTAGTAGAACTGAACGAGTATGAGTGCAGCGAGGGCAGTAGCAGGATTGGACAAGTGCAGTAGCAGAACTGGACGAGTATGAGTGCAGTAGCAAAAAACAAGTAGCAGAACTGGACGAGTATGAGTGCAGTAGCAGGATTGGACGAGTACAGTAGCAGGATTGGGCGATGACGAGTGCAGTAGCAGAACTGGACGAGTATGAGTGCAGTAGCAGGATTGGACGAATACAGTAGTAGGATTGGGCGATGACGAGTGCAGTAGCAGAAAACAAGTAGCAGAACTGGACGAGTATGAGTGCAGTAGCAGGATTACATGATGAGATGAGAGTAGTAAGAGAGTGAGATTTTGTGAAGTAACATAAATGGATTATTATCAAGGAAATAAAAGTAACATAAAGAATTATTCTCAGAAAAAAAAAAAAGTAACATAAGGGAATTAGAAGTCAAAAGAAGTAGTTAAGGGTAAAAAAGTAAATTAACTCATGGCATGAGGCAAGTGGAGAGCAGATTGTCCTTACTTGTAAGATTTGATCTTTATAAAATGATTAGAAGTTAAAAGAAGTAGTTAAGGATAAAAAAGTAAATTAACTCATAACATGTGGCAAGTGGAGAGCACATTGTCCTTATTTGTAAGATTTAGTCCTTATATGTTTAATTCAATCTTTAGATGATTTATTTATAAAGTCATCTTTTGTCAATAACTTAAATGTAATTTGTTAAAAAAATAATCAATTTGAGGCTTAACATGTGAAGAATTGAAGCTAAGAGAAGAAGACATATATGGAATTTGCAGGAAAAAATGCAAATTGGACTTTTCCTGCAAACTTTGCCTATGAGATTTTCTGGCGAATCACCACTCATGGAGGACCTCTAGTCCAGCCAAAGAGAACCATGCTGGTAGTAATTTTCTACCATTTGAAGTTCAAATCTCTCCCCAAATAATGTCCTTTTGAAGCTTTGCATGCATTTTGGGACCAATTTGGACCATGGTGTAAGAGCATCTCTTCAATCTTTTCTCTCTTAACATAGCTGATTTTTAAGATCCAAGATACATGCATTATCTTCATTATCTCTTCAACAATTTACCTATTCTCACTTCACTTTAGCTCCATTTTCCCTCTACAACTCCACCTCCCTTAAATCCAAACACCAAATTTCATCTCCACTACTTCCACCACCCATCAATTCCACAACCACCTTAACATTACAAACCATGAACTTGTTGGGGTTAGGGTTGAAAGCCCTAGCCAAACTTGATTGTAATTGATGTTGGGGTAAATTCCTTCTATGGTTCCTAAGGTATGGCCAATTGGACACTTTGGTACCTGGTTTTCAACAAAGGACAATTTGATACTTGAGTTGAGGCTCCATTTGACATTTTGGTTTTTCTGTTAACTTTTCAATTTAATGTAAGGATAAAATTGACATTTAGAACATATGTATAAAAACAAAATATAAAACATGAGTTTGGTGGGTTGATGACCGTTCATCATTTTATAGGTATAAATTCATGCTTTAGGATTATGTTGAAGATGAAATAATCAAATCTTATGTTTAAGAAATATAGTCGTCGCAATTTGAACATCCATGAGACTACTCCACCGAGTTATGTCTAATCCACCGAAAGTAGTCATGTGGGTGTTCAAATCACGACAACTAAATTTTTAAAATAAAATTCAATTATGTAATCTTCAACATAATCCAAAAGCATTAATTTAAGTTCAGTTGCTCCCGAAGAATCCATAAAATGATGAAGACCCAAGATGATGGTCATCAGCACATAAAACTCATGTTATTTATTTTCTTTTTATAAATAGGTTCTAAATGTCAATTTTATCCTTACATTTAATTGAAAAATTAACAGAAGTACCAAATGGTCAAACGGGGCCTAAGTTCAGGTATCAAATTGTCCTCTTTTAAAGACTAGATACCAAATTGTCCAATTGGCCATACCTCAAAGTACCATAGAAGGAATTTACCCTTGATGTTTTGTTTATGATTTGAAGAAATTCATGTTGTCACCTCCACATGCTAAATAAAAAAGTGGATGCTTATATTTGAATTTGATTAGTTTAAGTATAATTCATTTGTCATCTCATGATTAGTGTTTTGAGATTAGTCACCTCTAGACATTAAGTGCATGGAAGCATACCATGTTTGCATGTGAGAGTATTGAGTAAAAATAACCTAGAACTAGGATTGATTTGCTTTCTTGGTTATCTAAACTCTAATTTTTATGCATCTAGGAACAATGAATTGAGACTTAACCAGTAATAGAATTTGTTCTCAGGTATTTAATTCTAGACTTAACCAGTTGGAATTGATAAAATCAAAGGAGTTTAGTCTTCAGTAGTCTTAAGCAGATGCTAAGAGGATAATTGGACAATAGGCTTAGCATCATTCATATACAATTGCATTGTTGCATCAAGCTGGGTGGTTAGTGGTAGACAATCCAAACCCCCCAACTCCCATCCATTTCTCTACAACCTTAGCTTAACTTAGTATTAGTTTACCTTCTTTGCATTTAGCTTTAGTCAATCAACTAATACTCAAACAAACACACAATTAACTATCCATTTGTGCATATCATCCTTCATATGCCATATCTTGTAATGAGTTTTGGTTTGAATTTGTAAATTATGTGCAATCTTCCTAGTTTTCCTTAGGTTTTCCCTAGTTAGGAAAGGATTTGCCAATCCTCGTGGGTTAGACATCCTTACTTAATCCGCGATTCTATAACTTGCACCTCTTACACTTACGGGTGGCTTTAATGCTAATAGTAGCTGCTTGTGTGGTGCTGAAGATGATGTCATTGGCAAAGGTTGCAGCGGCTCGTGGGTGTGGGCTAGGGTTTTTCTTAGGTTTATAGGCTGGAGTTATTTATCTTTAGGGCCAGTCAATGGCTTGGGCAACATGTTTATTTTTATTATGTCAAAATTTCTCCTCATATGGGGCAAAAGTTCATAGTTTCTCAGGTTTGAGATATGTCCCAAGAGTATCCAGATCTCCTATGAAATTTTGAGTATTTCATGGGTGATGTAAGATAGTTTTGGATGCGCTTCTTTGCCCTTATAAAGGTTAAATTACTTAGATAATGACTCTTTTATCAATCCAACTGAGATAGATCGTTATGTGTAATGTCGCTGATTAATCAACGAACCTACATGATTCTTAAAAAAAAAAAAGGGTTGAAGTTTCTAAGAACTTTATAAGGTGGAGACTGTACAGTACACTTTTGAAAACTCAGCGACATCTCCCATTCCGAGTTAAGCGAGAGGATTCTTTAGGCTTTCAATTCGAATCTTGTTACGATTAAATTCACTCGTGATCTTTCTTATCTTGTAATTGACGACTACTTTCTTCTATCGATCGTCATCACCATTTTTTTTTCCTTTTACATCTCATCAACAGAATACACATGCATGCATGAACACGTTTGATCAATAATTCCAATCTTTTCTACGGAATTATGGATATAAAGAGGAAGAAGGGTCTTGATCAATTGTTTGTCAAGGATGGTACGCACCATTTATGTGACATGACACTTCCCGAATCGCCCAACAATGGCAGTTCCTATCATAGCAGAAGCAAGTTGAAACTATTTGCTGCAAAACAATGCTAAGTACTTCAATTCCATAAAAAATAATATAAATTAAAAAAAATTCAGGGTAGATGAGTCATAATTATCCATAACCATGCATTTTGGATGATATAATATATCATTCAACAAAAATCAGAATCACATTCTTGCCTTTCCGTTCTTCAGGAATGGCTATGACAAGAAGGGTTTCTTGGAGGACAAAACCACTCCAAGAAAGAGTGAAAATAGGGTAATTGCGTATTGGAATGTACTAACCAACCGGGCTGGTGTGATTAGGGCAAGATCAGTACTCTATTATCTCTGGGTATATGCTTTATATATATGCCAAATCCACTAGAGTGATCTTTTCCATTTAACACGAGAAAACTAACAATGGACAGTAGTAGTATCGTATTATTTTGGGGATATTATTGTTACTCACATTTCTAGCACAACACCAAAATGATGATCTACCATGTTGAGAAATGAGAACATAAAATATCCTGAATAGAGGATTAAAAATTTGAACTGCTTAATACAATAATACATTCCAATATTACAAATTCACTAGCACAATATGCTTGAGGATTGATATGCTCTCTCAGTATAATCGATTCATTTGCGCAAGAAACCGTGCAGCCTTTTTCTTGCCTCTGCCACTGCCATTTTGTGCCAAATCCAATAATGAACCCATCACTCCAAGTTCTTGAGCACGACCTAAATGTTGTTGCTCTCCACATCAAAGGTCCAATAAAACCGGAGCTGCATTTTCTCTGTTCTGGGATCCAGTACCAACAGCTTCAACCAAAACCGGCACTGCCTCGGCAGCTCCAATGGCTGTTTTCCCTTCGGAATGGCTAGCAAGTTCTGCTAGAATAGCCAGTGTCCACCATTCTACCTCCAAGTTCTGTATAGTAACACGAGGGGATTGCACCAGCTACCTTCAGCAATATATAGGCACACGACTATGTAAACTACGCTTGGTAAGAAGACCAACACACCTTTGATCTTCGGGGTTTGCTGATGATGTCAGTTTGCAAATGAGGATTTCGATACGTTCTGCACGCGAGCAAAGGTAACAGATTTATTGGGTGCAATGGGTCTTTTTGGTGGTTCAATCAATAATTTTCCTCACACTACTGGGCTATGAGGCTACGCATGCAGAACACACTTCCGTAAGAGACTGGTGCTAGAGAGGGTATGTTCTATTTTAGGACTTGTACCATGCCCTTGTTCCAGCCATTTCTCAATACAAGAACGTTCATAAATCGATCTGCATATATCAGTGGATCCACAAAATCATTCAGAATTGGTACTAGCATGATGTCCTGAGGCATCGGGTGTAAAATAAATTCAGCAAAAATAACCCCATAGAAGTACAAAATCAATGTGGGAAGAATTGTTTGTTGGCAAAGGTGCATTTATCTTAATTTTACTTTTTGTGGGAAGATTTTAGCAGCAAATAATTCGTTAAGCAATCTATATCCATTTTTATATTTTTTTTGAAGGTTTTTACCAACGAATTGTCATCGGCCCAGATGTGTATTTTTTTTAAGGGAGTCTTTTTTCGACGAAAACTCATCAGCAAATTTGTATTCTTTTTTCTAGGAGTGGCGGAACCACTGTTCGGTCTGCAGGGGTTCGGACCCCCCCCCCCCCCCCCCCAAAGACTTAGGCTGATTAGCTAATTAATGAATGATTTCTATGAAATCATATATAACTTTCACAATCTTAGCCAATTGGACCCCCCCTCCAGTCTTCTTATGTAGTCATAATTATATATTAAATACATAAATCTAAATCGTATGATGAAGAAGAAACTCAAAAGTAAATTGTAATAGAAGAGATAGAAATGTTAATTAAATCTCATAATTATGTACTTACCAAAAAATACTTTTCATTAAGTATTTACTAAAATTAAAAAGAATTCGATTAGGGGAGATTAAATCTATATAGGAAACAAATCAAAAATGTATAAAGAATGGACGCCGCATGAACCTTAAGTGTTAAGAGGACATTAATTTTTTGTATATATCTACATTATGTAATATGGTTTATTTTCTTAACGAGATTAATTACGCAATATACGTCGAGTGCTTAACTTTGTTTAGTGTTGGTTTTTTTTTTCCCCTTCTCATTCTGGACCCCCCCCCCCCCCCCCCCCCCAAGTTACAAATCCTGGTTCCGCCCAGACTAGTGCCGACAGATACTTCGTGGGCATCTCTTTATTTATAACGTACTATCATGCATCTCAATATCTCATGTCTATTCGTCTTCTTTATGATTTGGCATGATTTTCTGCAGAAGGTACATGATTTTTAATGATCCTTTCTAATATGTTTGAATCATGTGGTAATGATCTTGCTCTTTCCTCTCT
Organism: Rosa rugosa; assembly: GCF_958449725.1. Classification (NCBI taxonomy): domain Eukaryota; kingdom Viridiplantae; phylum Streptophyta; class Magnoliopsida; order Rosales; family Rosaceae; genus Rosa; species Rosa rugosa. Next base: position 15,412,050 of record NC_084821.1, on the reverse strand, counting down.
TTTAAACTGACACTCTAAGACCTTTATGTGGTGGAGTACACTTTAAAGGACTCGGTGATACATCCCAATCCGAGCTAAGTAAAAGTTCGATTTTTTAGAATTTCAATTCGAATCTTGTTAAATCAAATACGCCCATGATCTTAGGTGACAGTTACTCTCTTCTATAGATCATCACCACCTTTTTCTTTCACTGCTCATCAGCATGCATGAACATGTTTTATCTATTCTTTCTATGTATTGAAGAGCAAATAGTGTCTTAATCAATTTGTTTGTCAAGCACATACGTACAATAAACGCAATATGACATTTCCCAAATCTCCTAAAACAATGGCAGCTATTATAGCAGATGTTGTCTATGTAAGACTTGAGATGAACATTTATAAGTGTCTATATATTGTGAGAACTTATATTACTTAATAAGTAATTTGAGATAATTTAGAATTTATATTCCTTGTAATTTAAATTTAGTGATTTTGACCATTTACCCTTTTTTGTTGCCGGAGAGGTTTATTGCCCTCTAATAATCCTTTATTGCCCCCCAACAAACCTTTCGGTCGCCAGAATAAGAACTAATCTCCCTAAAATTAGATAAATAAAACTTTGATTAAGGAAAAAAAACGAGGAGACTATAACAATTCAAACCATTTATTGCCTCCCAATAGACCTTTATTGCCCCCCAGTACGTAGATTTTTTTTTTCTTTCCTTCTGCCCCAATTTTACCCAAAGGGTAGTTCTAGTTGGATCTCCAAATTTACTATTTGGACCTCCCATGCTTAGTATACCTCTAATTTAATTTTTAGAATACTTAAAAAGCTAAGTAGACCTCCTTATTTTTACCAAAATGCCCTTGAACATGAAATACAATAATCTATACTTTTTATCTCTATCTTCAACCATGAGAAGAAAAATGAATCAAAATTACATGATATTACTTTCTTATGAGTAGGTTTGTCCACCAAAATTAATCAGAGAGTTGGTTCTCGATCTTGATATGTTGTTGGAATCCCTTTGAATTTGCTAAAAGAATGATTTCAAGGGTTTTGGGTTGGAAGATCGAGTAATAACTATATCATAATATTCAATTAATTTAGTTTAAGAAAATTCCAAATCCGATTGTTTTGAATGTACTTTTGTATTAAATTAAATGATGAGCCATGTATAGAAATTATTATTTTTACTTAATTGTTTTAGGTAAATTATAAAACTATATAGGCAATATAAGGAAATTTCGGGAAAAAAAATTAATTTAATTGAATATTATATTTGGTTGGAGGCGGTAAGAAGAATGTTTATTTATTTATTTTTCTCTTTTTGTCCTTATTTGTCTTTTCATATAACTTGACAAAGTCTATTAATAATTGAAAAAAGTTGGAGGTCCCCATCAACTCAGTTCGATCCACATCCGGCTGCTCCCTTCCAGTTTCAACCTCAATCTCCTCTCCAACTGTTCTGGCTACACCTTGTTCGGCGACCTCTGCCCCTTCTTGCCCAACCTGAGAGGGATGTGTGAGAGAGAGAGAGAGAGAGAGATGAGAGAGTGCCATGGATGTAATTCCTTAATTAGGTCGAGGGCAAAGTTGTAATTTTTTTAAAAAAAATTGGGTGTGGGAATAAAAATCTGTTGGTGGAGTAAGTGAGATAATTTTGGCGCTTTGGGTCAAGGACCCTTAAATTTATTTGCAAATCTTGTAAATATAATAGGAGATCTAAATAGCTTGGAAATCTATTTGCTTTGTATCAAGATAAACATTATTCCTCAAAAACAAAAACAAAAATACAGTTCCATTTTATGTGAAGGACTGTATTACTTTGATCACTATAAATACAAGATCCATATCATCTCTCTAACTACAAGCTATTAAGTTATCTTGCCCTATAGATAGAATATGAGTAATTTCTGAGAGAGAGAAGATTTAGTATTCTTGCGTCCCCGCGTCGCCGAAGATCTAGTGTTGTTGCAATAGCCTTCTCATCAACTTCATGTCGTGCAATTGTTGAGTCTTTGAATGGCTCAAACTTTAAAAAGTGGAAGGAGTCTATATATTTGTACCTTGGCCTCCAAGGCATTGATTTTTGCTTCACTGAACTTGAACCTGTGATAGATGACTTTAATCCGAACCAACTTATTGTGAAGCATGGATAGTGAGTTAGAGCAAATAGGATGACCAAGCTCATCTTGCTTCGCATTAAAGCTGGTTTGGATTAAAGTCATCTATGACAAGTTCAGGTTCAATCAAGCAAAAATCAATGCCCTAGAGACCAATGTACAAATCTATAGACTCTTTCCACTTCTTAAAGTTTGAGCCATTCAAAGACTCAATAGTTGGTAGGGAGATTCTTGAGTTCAAAGCCAAAAACAAATGAAATTTTTTGTTTCTGGTTAAATTCAAAATTACGAGAAAATTTTCAAAACAGACCGAAAGCCAATACAGAGAACTAATACAAGACAAAAGTAACTCAAATTCAAAACCAAAAATAAAATTGAAAACGCCAAAGTTTCATATTAGTTTTTTGATGAGAAACCTTACTTGTGTGGCACAACGGCACAAGGATAAACCATTGCTGAAGTTTCTTATTTGCGAAACCAAATAAGAAAATTCAGCAATGGTTCTTATCAATATTAGTTTTTTTGATGAGAAACCTGAAAGTCCCTGTTGCACTCGTGGCAGAGGACCAAGTTGTCAGCGGAGCAGCGGAAGGCGACGGCCTCGAAGGCGCAGTTGACATGGGTTCATACGCGCTTGAGAGAGAGGGAGAGAGGGAGGGATGGATGCGGTAGCAGTTTTTGTAATTAAATGTAACTCTAGTGGTAGGTTGTGAAGAGGTGACCTTAATTATCATAGGCACATTTGTGTATCCTGAATTATAATAAGACACTTCATAATGACATCTTTTATCATTGGCCCATTTTTAAATATTATGATAAAAATAAAAATGCAAGTTTTTACCTTATTTAATTAGATTAACATTTTTTTAATTTAATATTGATAAACATTGTAGTCATATACTATTTAAATCAAGAATAGTGAAAATAGCACCCCCCACATAGCACCTCATTGTTGGAGATGAACTTTGAGTCCTATATGAATAGTGCAACAAGAGGGTGCTAAAATGAGAATAGTGCAACAAGGGGGTGCTAAAATGAGAATAGTGCAACAAATAGAACCTATTGTTGGAGTTGCCCTAATATAAAGTCTCATTGCAAACTTTGATTTTGTTTCCTTCAAACATGTATTTAGACAAGCCAATAGTGTGGATGATGCCTTAGCTAACTTAAGTCATGAGTTCTTGGACACTAGGACATGGTTTGGTATGATCCCCTCGAGGGCTTCCTCTGCCCACAATCTTGATCGGCTTCAGACCGGTTGTAGGAGAGGCTCTTCTTTGTAATTCATTTTCTCAAGCAAAAAAAAAAAATGTAGGCCTGGGCATGGGCTGACCCCAGCATGTGTTTTACAGGGCTTGGGACTGAGCCCGAAATTCTCGGATCGGGCTCAAAATACCTTTTTCATATTCAGGGACTAAGAAGGCCCGGACTGTTAATAAACAGGCAGGTCCTTCGGGCTTTTCGATAGCTAGAGAGAAAAACCAAAGACGAGAAGCTCCGGCGGAAAATCCAAGAAGAGGTTGATCAAGGTGGTTTAGATATCAAACCCGATGAATGTTACAATGCCTCCGAATTCTGGGCTTTGGTTTAGAAACTCACCGGCCAAGATACCGATGACCTGCCAGATTGGAACGACTTCATCACATCAAGTCACCAACTGTCAGCTGCTTTTGAAATCATCCAACAAAACCCATACAAAAACTTCAATCTTTCACTAATCCAACCCAGAAACCATTGAATCTATGAGAAGTGGTTTCAATTAATCATATAATTATGGCGGCCATGAGTTGCAGAATAGGAAAAGGAAGAAGCAGAAGAAGAAAGAAAAAGAAAAAGCAAGAGAAGAAGAAGATGACAAAGAGAAGTTGTTTCAATTAGCCATATAATTATGGGGAAGAAGAAGCAATATATATCAATTAGCCATATAGTTATGGCGGCCATGAGTTTCAGAAAAGAGAAAGGAAGAAGAAGAAGCAGAAGAAAGAGAAAACGAAGAAAGAGGAAGGAAAAGAGAAGAAAGAGAAATAAAAAAGAGAGAAAGTGAGAAAGAGGTTTCTTTTAGGTCTAGGGTTGAATGTTAACTATACTAATCCGGAAAAATAAAAAAAAATAAAAAGGAAAATATTGAATAGGGCTTTTTGGGCTTTCAGGCTTTTAGATATCAGGGCCCGCACCTCCCCATTAAAACTAAAACGGTCCGGGCCTTTTTTTTTGTGTATTTTTTTTCTCAAAGCCCGGCCCAGACCTAACGGTCCGGATAGGTCAAATCCGGGTTTTTGGGCTAAAATGCCCAGGCCTAAAAAAATGTATCTGTGACTAGAGCTGCACAACAGATTGGATTGGATCGATTTTGACTCCAAACCGTCTTTTTGCCAAAGTGAGTGGTTTAAGCATTTTTGACAACTGGTCTTAAAACAAATATAAGTTTAATCCGATCCAATCCAATCCAATTAAAGATGGTTTGGTTAGGTTGGTTAGGCGGTTTTAACCTATATAATATATTAGGGGTCGTGACCAGTTACCCAATTTCAGCATCAAAATTGCCCACTTACTCCAGTAAGAGATTATTGTGCCCACTTACCCATTTAAAAATAAAAAGACTATTTTAGATAAATTTTCATTATAAAATTAAAAGCATGCCACACACACACACACACACACTCTCTCTCTCTCTCTCTCCTCTTTCAATTTCAAGTCTCCCAGCCATTCTCGCCGTTCTCGTCCTCCTTTCACCGTTCTCCTTCGCCGTCGCCGTCGCCGATGACGATACCCGATCAGCCTACGACATCATCCAGGACTTCAACTTCCCGATGGGGATTCTCCCCAAGGGTGTCACCGGCTACGACCTCGACTGGAGCACCGGCAAGTGGGCCGCCTATTTCGACGGCGCGGGTAGCTTCGCGCTCGAAGGCTCGTACCAGCTCAAGTACAAGTCCACCATCACCGGCACTATCTCCGAGAACAGGCTCAAGGACCTGACCGGAGTCAGCGTCTAGGTCTTGTTCTTGTGGCTCAATATCGTTGAGGTGTCTCGGACCGGCGACGACCTGGATTTCTCGGTGGGGATCGCTTCGGCGTCGTTTCCAATTGACAATTTCTACGAGTGTCCGCAGTGCGGGTGTGGATTGAATTGCAGCCCTGCGCCGCCTCAAGTAAGGAAGATTAAGATGAAAAAATCTCTGGTTTCTTCTATTTGAATGAGAAACTGGATTTGTAGGGAGATGTTGTTATACAATTCGAATGGTGTTTGATTATGGTTTAAAGATTTTGAAAGCGTTTAGTTCTTATGCTTTGCAATAATTGTGTTTGTTTGCATTTATGGTTGTTGCAAAAAAATTTTTTTTTTTGGGTTGTGAATAGCTACAGATATTTCACTTCTTCATCATGTGTATAGTTCCTATAATCTACAGATATTTTTTTTTCTGTTCTTTTCTTTTGATCTTTTCTTAAAACAAGTAACTTGATCATGCACTTATAACATTTTTAATCTGAAAGTGAGAGAGCCAGAGAATAAGACTTGCCACTCACTGAGAAAAAAGACATTTTCCTGTTTTTTTATTATAATTTGGTTGGCAATAATAAGATTATTGGGAGACAATAATAATATTACTGGGGGGCAATAAAATGTTTATTAGGGCAATAATAAGATTATTGGGGGGCAATAATAAGATTATTTATTTGGATAAACCTACTAAAACATTCAAAATTAAAAACATCTTCATTTTTCACTAATTATTGATCCCCAATGAACTTGTTACTGGGGGGCAATAATATGATTATTAGGGGTTAATAAAATCAGACGCCGGAATCCGGTCACCAGTCTGGCAGTCGGATTCGGGATTCCGGTCAATGGACGCCGGAGTCCGGTGACCGGTCGCCGGAGTCCTGTCACTGGCCGCCGAAGACCGCGGCCGGCCACTGGTCACCGGAGCACAGCAAGGTGGAGGATGACTTCTCTCTCTAAGTGAGAAAGAAGGATAGGGCAAAAAAGTCTCAAAAATAAATAAAAAGAATAAAAAAAGAATTAATTGGGTATTAGGGAAATAATCTCTTAGAGTGTTTTGGGTAAATGGGGTTAAAAAACTGTTAGTGGAGCAAGTGAGCAATTTTTAAGCTGAAATTGGGTAAATGATCATTTCCCCAATATATTAATATTAACATGCTGTTTATGAAAAAAATTATAGTAAAATTCAATCTTAATAATAAAAGTTCTGTTAAATAAACAATATCTAAATTTACAATTCAATAATCAAAATCCAAAACTAATATTCAAAAACCAAAATCTAGAATAGATTCAAAGTGATTCACTTATGTAATGGCTCATCAGTACTAGCTTAATATGGTAGTATTAAAGGTTAGAAAATGAGAGATTGAGAGATGTGATGTGAGAGGATCAAAAGAATTGTAGTGATTATATACGAGGAATTTAATTTATATGGTAGGATATCATTTGAGAATAAAGTTATAACTGAAAATTTAGAACTTACTTAGAACAGACTTGACAAATGAATATATATTTATTATGTATCTAAACTTTGTTCAAGTAAAACCCTAATTTGTGTTTGGCCCAAACTCTAGGTTACTTAACCTAGTGGTAATATGGTTTAATTAGAAGAATCTAGAGATTATCTTTCCTTGTATGATTCAGACTCTATGTATTGTAATTCTCTATATAAAGAGGCCCCTATTATCAATGAGAATACACAGCAAATTTCTCTCAATTTCAGTTTCTCTACAACACGTTATCAGCACGAAGCCCTAACCCTGAAACTCTAAATTCGTAGCCTTCAAATCCCAAAAACCACCACCGCCCACCTTGAAGCTCTCACCTCCAGGAGTCCAGAACCGGCCGGAAAAACACCAAACCGGCCACCGGAAGTGACGCAAATCTCTCTGCCCGGTTCAAAGATTTCCTCAACGCCTCCTGCTACCATCCTCCACCAGAAGCAGAGCCTTGTCTCCAGATTCCGGGAACCGGCCTAGAAACATCCGAACCGGCCGCCTGAAGATACTGCACCACCGAACCGCCGCCTGCATCCTCAGCCCTGCTTCAGTCAACCCAGGCACAGAAGAAACAAAAACCCTAGGCCCAGAAGCCAAGAAGCTAGCCCAGAAGAAGAAGGACCAGCCCAGGCTCAGAAGCCAAGAAGTTAGCCCAGAGCCACGTCAGCATCCACACAGGCATCCAGTCAACACACAGTCAGCGTCCATTCAGCCTGCCACGTCAGCAGATCGGTCAACACCGCCAGTCAACCCTTTTCCGGCGACTTTTCCGGCCAATTTTTTCAGTCAAGATTTCCGGCAACTTTTCAAGGTAAATTTTTCTAAAAGTTCCCGTTTTTTAAAAGTTTTTATTACATTGCTCTTCTTTTTCTCGGGGACTTCCAACATCCCTTCTTCTACCCCCCTTTCTTCTTCATAGGGGAGACCAATAGCCGAACTGTGGGGGTTCGTGCTCATTCCAATCTTGGAGCTTGTAGAATCCTCCAAACTTAGAGTTTGTTAAAAAGAAAATGATCGACCACATACATCATTGTTTCGATCTAATCCAAAACCCCTCTTGGAATTGGATTTTTCTTGGAAGCGACTACGCTCGGAAAACTCCTAATTTCTTGGAAGCGACTACGCTCAGAAATTTTTATTGTTTTCGTGGTAACCTATTTCGCTCCGAAACTAACCCTATTTTCTTGTTGTTTTTCAGGATGAGTAACCTGAACAAGTTGAGCTTCGCTCCACTAGAGACAACAGGCGCAGAATACCACAAATGGGCCCGTGATGTGCGCCAGCATCTTAAGGCTGATGGGATCCTGAGTACGATCCAAGAGCCAAGTCAGGATGTGCTTACTCCTCAACAAGCTGCTGCTTTTGAAGCAAATAGAGCTAAGAGAGAGGCGAATGAAGCTAAAGCCATCATTCTCATGACAAGACACATGAATGACGCGCTCCAGAATGAGTACCTCAATGAGGAAGACCCAAGAAAACTATGGGTAGAACTTGAGCAACGTTTTGGCAACATCCGTGATTCCCTGCTTCCAGACTTAGAAGTGAGATGACATAGTCTCCGCTTCTGTGATTTCAAGTCTGTACTTGACTACAATTCAGAAGCACTTCGTATCAAGTCTATGATGGAATTCTGTGGACAGAAAATCACTGATACGATGTTGATCGAGAAGACTCTCTCCACCTTCCCCGTCTCTGCTTTGATGATAGCCAAAACTATCGGATTGATGTCAATGCTAGACGCATCACAAGATTTCATGAGCTAATTGGTGCCATGAACGTAGCTGAAAAGCATAACAACATACTTGTGAAGCACTATAACTCTAGACCCGTGGGAACCAAGTCAATTCCGGAGTCTAATTATAGTCGCGCCTCCAAGGGAGGACGCAAGGAGTGAAACCCTAAGAATAGGGATAATTCTGGACGTTCTGGTCCATATTCTCGCCCCAAAGAGGAAGGAAACCGCCAAGATAGGGGTACACGAAACCGTGGAGGAAAATGTGTGAAGAGAGAGAGAGAGGCCAAGCCTCCGGTTATGGTGGTGATGCCACCAAAGGCAATAACCGTCCTCAAAGCGCTTCCAGAGCGCCTCGATCAAGGGAACCTGACCATAATGATGCTTGTCTCAGGTGTGGACTACCAGGACATTGGGCAAGGGCGTGTAAAGCATCCCAGAATGTTGCAAACGCATACAAGATGTCTCGTGAAGCAAGGGAGGCAAATTACATGGAACAAGAAGATCAAGATGGCGATCTCGATCTAAGGGTGGAAGACTTCAAGGATCAAGACCCAGAAACTGGCGATTTTGATTAAGTCTTTTTATTTTCCAAGAGATGTAGGCAATTGCCATATTATTTTTAGTAGATGCCAATGGTTTAATCTTTCTTCAAAGTAGGCGTACTCAATGTAAGTGTGATGTCTAGGAAGGTTTTGAGATACGTGGTACTTAAGCGAGCTTTGCTCCACCGACATCTCTCTACTCACCTGGTCATATTTACATTGGAATTATCGAAAGGAGTTGGATGACCGCCATTGTTTTGCATTAGCTAGTCTATTGGATTAGATTTTCTTTGGTTAAAGAAACGATGATGTAATTCTGTTTGGCTTATTAATAAAAGTTGAGTTCTTTTCTTTATGACTCCTTTTTAATTACGAGCTTTTCTTTTAGGAATGGATGAACTGCAATGTCTTGCGGATAGTGCGACTACGCACACCATTCTACGACATAGGCAATTATTCTTAGAGATGTTGCCTACATATTCCTCTGTGACTACGATGGCTGGGCCATCAGGTTTAGTTCAAGGACATGGAATGGCCCAATTCCTATTGCCAAATGGCACCTTGATTAAAGTCACTGAAGCTCTCTACGCTCCTAAGGAAAATCGAACCTTATTGAGTTTTAAAGATATAAGAGCCAACGGATTCCATGCGGAAACGCATAATGAGAAAGGAAAAGAGTTCCTTTGCATTACCTCTAATGATTGCGGACGAAAGCGCATCTTAGAGAAGCTTATGTGTCAATCTAGTGGACTTTATGTCACTAGAATTCGACCTATTGAATCCAATAATGTCATAAGAGAAGATCTCTTAGACTTTGACACATACTGGCTTTGGCATGACCGACTAGGGCACCCTGGTCGTGATATGATGCTTTGTATACTAAAGACTTCACACGGACATCCATTCTTCAGAGTGAGAAGAAGCAATAATCGAAAATTGATTCTTGGACTTAGCAAGACAGCAACAATTGCAGCATCTGGCGTTGCAGCCGTCTTGGGGCGCCATAGGGCCGCCCAAGTCCCATGTGATGACGCCATCAATGGCGCCAACCATGAGCATGACGCCATGGTTGTTCCTCCCAATGGCCATGACGCCATAAACAACAATTCCCATGGCTCCACCGCCATGATGGGAGATGTAGTCACACATTTTGCTTCTAATAGCGCTACGTACAGACGCTCAGGCCCAACCAAAATCCTCATTGGTTGCTTCAAAAGCCCCTCGCTCATTTTGCAAAGCCTGTTCCTTCGGGAAATTAGGACCGAGACCGTCCTACGCAAAGGATCCCAAAATACTCATTCCGTTCTTACAGAGAATCCAAGGGGATATCTGTGGACCAATTCAACCATCATGCGGACCTTTTAAATACTTTATGGTATTGGTTGATGCGTCGACACGCTGGTCACATGTCGCGCTGTTGTCCACTCGAAATGCTGCTCATGCTAAACTCCTCGCCCAGATTATCCGTCTACGGGCTCACTACCCTGACCATCCCATTAAGTCAATTCGACTTGATAATGCTGGGGAGTTTACATCGAAAACGTTCGATGACTATTGCATGTCACTGGAGATTGATGTAGAGCATCCAGTTCCCCATGTTCATACCCAAAATGGTCTCGCAGAAGCTGCTATCAAACGACTACAGATGATAGCACGGACATTGGTTATGCGCACCAATCTCCCTGTTTCTGCTTGGGGATATGTAATATTGCATGCAGCGACGCTAATTCGTCTCCGACCCATTGCAACCCAATCTTACTCTGTGTTACAGCTAGTGACTGGGTACGAGCCTGATATCTCGCACTTACGCATTTTTGGGTGTGCCATTTATGTGCCTATTACGCCGCCACAACGTACTAAGATGGATCCACAACGATGAATGGGCATTTATGTTGGATATGAATCTCCAACCATCGTCCACTATCTTGAACCCTTGACTGGCGATCTCTTTACCGCTAGATTTGCGGATTGTCACTTTCATGAGACAGTCTTCCCATCGTTAGGGGGAGATAAGAACACAGATGTTCAACAGGAACGACAGGAATTGTCGTGGTCTGTCCCCACTATGTCTCATCTCGATCCCCGTACCGCACAGTCCGAACTTGAAGTGTGACCAATAATCGAGCTCCAGAACGTAGCAGACACTCTGCCTGATGCGTTTTCTGATGTTGCCAAAGTGACGAGATCACACATACCTGCTGCAAACATGCCTGCAATGATCGATGTCCCGAATACTGAACATCACGCCACTCCTGTGACACCAGGAGATTGCGCCATTGCCCAGCATGGCAATGATGTGGCATCTATGGCCGCAGGTCCCGCAAGGAAGCGCGGTAGACTGATTGGTTCAAAGGATACTCGCCCTAGAAAGAGAGTGAATGAGGCACAAACAAATCATTTGATCATCGATACTTAAAATCCGTCCCATGAGAATGTTTCGGATTATGGTTATGTCCAAGAGACATCATTGGGGGATGCCTCAATGTCAGAACCTATCCCTGAGAACGTAGAGATCTCTGTTAATTACACTAGTGTACATGGGACGTGGGAAAGAAGCTCCATCATCATTGATGATGTATTCTCGTATTCAGTGGCGCGTGAGATTATTGAGACCGATGACATCGAACCACGCTCCGTTGATGAATGCCAACGTAGAGCTGACTGGCCAAAATGGAAAGATGCGATCCAGGCGGAACTTGATTCTCTAGCGAAAAGAAAGGTATTTGGCAATGTTGTACCAATACCACCCAACACCAAACCAGTTGGTCACAAATGGGTATTCGTTAGAAAGCGTAATGAGAAAAACGAGATTGTAAGGTACAAAGCTCGCCTTGTGGCGCAAGGCTTCTCACAACGCCCTGGAATCGACTACGAGGAGACCTATTCTCCCGTAATGGACGTCATTACGTTCCGCTACCTTGTCAATTTGGTAGTTTCCGAAAAACTGAACATGCAGCTTATGGATGTGGTTACAGCGTATCTATATGGGGATCTAGATACAGAAATATACATGAAGGTCCCAAATGGACTTCAGTTATCCAAATCAAGTGGCTCTAAACCACTGAGCTCGTTTGCGATTAGATTGAAACGCTCACTATATGGATTGAAACAATCCGGACGGATGTGGTATATCCGTCTAAGTGACTACTTGATTGGTAAGAGATATGTCAACAATGAACTATGCCCATGTGTGTTCATAAAAAGGACAAGTTCCGGATTTGTAATAGTAGCGGTTTATGTCGATGACATGAACATAATTGGCACCCTCAAAGAGTTAAGGGAAACCGCTGAACACTTGAAATCCGAGTTTGAGATTAAAGATCTTGGGAAAACACGGTTTTGCCTCGGTTTAGAACTTGAGCACCCTAGAGATGGTATCCTGATTCATCAATCAGCTTATACCCAAAAGATGCTCAGGCGTTTCAACACTGACAAGATTAAGCCTTCAAGCACCCCAATGGTCGTTCGTAGTCTTGATCCAAAGAAGGATCCATTTCGTCCAAAAGATGACGATGAAGAAGTGCGAGAGGCAGAAGTGTCATACCTAAGTGCAATAGGCGCATTATTGTACTTAGCACAATGCACAAGACCGGACATCTCATTCGCTGTGAACTTGCTAGCTAGATATAGCTCTGCGCCTACACGACGCCATTGGACTGGTGTTAAAGATATCTTTCGATACCTAAGTGGTACGATAGATATGGGCTTGTTCTATCCCTATAGAGAGACGATGGATTCGGACCCATCAAATGTCAGGGACGCCACACTTGGTAGACTGTGTTCCCTCTCCCTATCCCAAAACAATATAAGTGTTTTGGAAGGTTTTGCTGATGTTGGGTACCTCTCTGACCCACACAAATGTCGCTCCCAAACTGGTTATGTTTTCATCATGGGAAAGACCGCGATATCTTGGAGGTCTACAAAGCAGACCTTAGTCGCTACCTCTTCGAATCATGCAGAGATTATTGCTCTTCACGAAGCAGTTCGTGAATGTATATGGCTTCGATCCATAGTTACGCATGTTCGAAGCAATTGTGGTCTGAAGTCTACCACAGATGAGCCGACGAGCATTTATGAGGATAATGTTACTTGCATTGAACAAATGAAGCAAGGCTACATCAAAGGCGACAACATCAAGCATATATCGCCTAAATTCTTCTACAATCAGCAACAACAGAAGCTCCTCAAGATCAAAGTGAACCAGGTTCGATTTGAGGACAATGTGGCATACTTATTTACTAAGTCATTGCCCAAATCCATGTTCGAGAAACATGTGGCAAGAATTGGCTTGCGGAAATTATCTGAACTCCCATGATCATAGTCATCAGGGGGAGGCGCAGACATCAGGGGGAGATGTCTACATGTTCGTCTCGAAGCGTGAATGGTGTGTTGTGCTCTTTTTCCCCTTCGACCGAGGTTATTTTTGTCCCACTGGGTTTTTGTTACTCGGCAAGGTTTTTAGCGAGGCAACGAGAGAAGCACCGCGTTTGGGCAACACAAGGGGGAGTGTTCAAGTAAAACCCTAATTTGTGTTTGGCCCAAACTCTAGCTTACTTAACCTAGTGGTAATAGGGTTTAATTAGAAGAATCTAGAGATTATCTTTCCTTGTATGATTCAGACTATGTATTGTAATCCTCTATATAAAGAGGCTCCTATTATCAATGAGAATACACAGCAAATTTCTCTCAATTTCAGTTTCTCTACAACAAACTTAAATTTTTTTTCTATTATATTTCCAACATACCAATCGGTTCGGATTCTACGATTTAAGCACAAGAGAAACCGAGCTAACTAAGTTCATAAATGATTTGATTTGGTATTGAACCGACTTTTAATTTTTAAAGTTAAAAAATCTTAACCAAACTATATTTATCAGTTGATTTGTACTGTGTTTTGCACCTCTATCAGTGACAAAGGGTACCTTTCATGAGTTAGGGTGGACAACAAATTTATATCCGTGAAAAAGGCTACTTTTCATTTGGAATTTGCTTAGTGGGTAATTGGGGAAAGATCAGTCTTGTCTATCAATATTTGGGTCATGTAAACGTTTTTCACATTTCTAGCACAACATGAAAATAACAAATAAAATCCCAGATATGTGACTTTGAACTTCTTAACACATTTAAATTGATTCGAATTGATACAGTGTATTATGTTTCTGAGCTCATGCTCTCTCTATACTAGAAGCACTGACTATAACCTTGAGCAGATGCTACTAATTGCAAATTTGCAAACAAGTTCTGCAGAAAGGTAACAGGCACATCTCTTCACTAAAAACTGAGGATGATTACAGTCAACGGTACATTTCACAAAATACATGTCAGCTATATATATCAGCCCTTCTTCCTTTTGTTTTTACTTTTACCCCCTAACCCATGATGCTCTTATAAGTTTAGTCCCCGAAAGTACAGTTCTCATCCCACACAAATAAAAAGAATTGACTTACATATTAGGAAGGTGATCTTCCACCTCCCTTGTGAAAGCATAGCCGCCTCTTTTGATACTAAAAAAGAACAAAAGAAACCAACCAAACAAGAAAGAAGAGCAAAATGAACACTCAGCTGTCATCTGCGTTCACTGCAGACAGTGGCTGTGGCTGCTGGGTCTCAGATTGTGCCAGTGGCCGAGGTTCAATCACAGCCTCAACCTCGACCTCAGTCTCAGTCTCAACTTCAGCCTCAGCTTGAGCTTGCTGCTCAATAAACCGATTCATTCTCTCAAGCAACTGTGCGGCCTTTCTCTTGCCTCTGTCTGTGCCATTTTGTGCCAAATCCAATAATGAACCCATCACTCCTAGTTCCTGAGCATCCACTAAATGTTGTGGGTCCCCAGAACAAAGGTGCACCAAAACTGCAGCTGCATTTTCTCGGTTTCGGGGAGATCCAGTCCCAATGACTTCAACCAAAACCGGCACTGCCTCGGCAGCTCCAATGGCTGCTTTCCCTTCAGGATGGCTAGCTAGTATTGCTAGAATGGCCAGTGCTTCATCCACCATTCCCCCTCCAGTTTCGGTTAGCAGCTCCATTAGTGTTGAAACAACACCAGCCCTTACTGCTTTCCCCTTGTTCCCCTGATAAATGCACAAGTTAAATAGTGCTGTTGCAGCATCCTTTTTCCCCCTTTGAGTACCTTCACTCAGCAGTGTAACAAGTGGCGGAATGGCTCCCGAAGCACCAATTCTAACCTTGTTTTCATCCACAACAGAAAGGCTGAAAAGGGTTGCCGCTGCATTTTCCCGTGCTTCCATGCCACCGTGCTTGAGCACATGAACAATACCAGGAACTGCTCCACCGGAAATGATGCTTCCTTTGTTATCCTCACATATTGAAAGGTTGAGAAGCGCTGTCACAGCATGCTCTTGGGTGCGGGAATCAGGGGTTAAAAGCAGCCCTACAAGTAGGGGGATTGCACCAGCTTCAGCAATAGCCACACGATTATCTGCATTACGCTTGGCAAGAAGGCGGATTTCACCAGCAGCAGACCTTTGGTCTTCAGGGTTTGCTGATGTTAGTTTGTGAAGAAGATTTTCAATCTTAGTACGTTCCGCGGGCGAGCAAGCAGATGCAGTTTTATTGGGTCGATTGGGCCTTTTTGGCACTTCAATACCATTTTCCTCACACCACTGGGCTATAAGGCTACGTAAAACATAGTTCGGTGTGAGACTGGTGCTAGAGAGGGTCTGTTGTGTTTTCGGACATGTACCATGCCCTTGTTCCAGCCACTTCTCAATACAGGAACGTTCATATGTCTGCATCGGTGGAAAACAAGATCATTTAGAATTGATAGTAATGTTTGTGAGCATGAAGTCTAAATTAAGTTAAAAAAAAAAAAAAACCCTACACAAGTACGAATAACAAATCTGTGCAACATGTTTTCAGACTTCCAACCAAAAGTTTGGGTATTCATCTCCAAACATAGCTAAAGTACATACAATCACCAGGCTGATCCCAGATGAATGTTGGAAATCGTGGGATAATTGATTGGTTCTAAGAATGAAAAATGCAGTATAGTCGAACAATTGAATTTCAATGTGTCAACAATTTTCTACAAGAAAAATGAATGAATATGCCCAAAACATCTAATCTTATTCAATAATACATGAGGGAAAAAGAATAGGGTTAATTATGGTGTAATTGAGTTCTTGGTATAAGAGAGCAATAAATACCTGCCCCGTTGAAACAATGACTGGATCCTTCATCAATTCCAATGATATTGGACATCGAAAATCATCAGGTATAACTGGGGCCTTGCGATACCTGTCAGTGGATGCTTGTCCGCTGGAAGTTGCAACGACACTCTTTTCTGTAGCAGGAGCATCCATGTTGGGATTTTCTGTTTGTACAAAATCCTTAATCTTTTTCAATAGCATTGACATTTTCTCAATGCTTGCTCCAGGATCCCCACCACTAGAGGCAACCATCTCATGCAATGCTAGTGACTCTTGTGTAAGTTCACCTATCCCTGCCAATTGTAACTTTTCAACCAGTCGTCTAAAGACTGCTGGATCTGTTGCTGCATCATTTCTATTGTAAAGGTATGAGAGATCCTCATATAGCTCAACATCGGGTAAATCAACTCTTCCTTTGGCCCTTCTAAACTGAGCAAGCACAAGCTCAACCTGCAATACAGAAAGAGTTCAAGAATGTATTAATAACTCAAACAATGTAGCAAATCAAGTTGAGTTCTACTCTGGGGCCTACTCCAATTTGGAAAATTCTACAATGTGTTAACGTATGACATGCATACAATTGCCTTAAAAGTGGTAAAATGAATCCTCAAAATAGTAATATTAGTCCTCAAAGTGGTAACATGAGTCCTCAAAGTGGTAAATTTTCTTAGTTACTACATGAGTTCTCAAGTGGTAAACTGAGTCCTTAAAGTAGTAAAATGAGTCCTCAAAGTGGTAAAAATAGTTGATGTATGAGAAATGTTAACATACTATAGCCTTTTATCGAACCACAAAGTTGACTGACAGAGATTAGAAAGAAATCTATATTAAAAATAAATATTTCAACCTTTTCAAAATCAAATTCCTGTCAGGTAACTACAAAGGTGACTGACAGAGATTAGAAAGAAATCATGTCGAGGTCAGATTGACAAAATTAGACGACTATTCCATTTGGGTGCTTGATTATCACTTATTGCCTCCCAACACATGACAGGATTGTATATATACCTGTTCCTTCACTTCATCTGATATATCAAGCTCTTCGTAGGAAATTCCACTTAAAGTTTGTTCCAATCGAGCTGTCACCTCATGGAACTTATTCATAGTTTGCTCTCTTTCCAGGACCTGCAAGTAGGGAGAAATAGGATGATGAGAGAGATACAATCAAGGCAAGATTAAAAGTTTGAACCATCCATATTGCTAAAAAAATCTGAAAAAGAAAACTTGGCCATAAAGGAAAAACTATCACCAATCAAATGCAGGGAACATCCTATAAGGCCCAGGCAAAGGAAAAAGAAAAAAAAAAAGTACGGCAAGGAATAAGACCGTAGGGCATACAACATCCTTATAGAAATTGAGAAGATTGAAAGATCCTACATATAAATGCATAAATGTATCCATCAGCAATTGTAATGCAAACAAATTTCCTATGGAAATAATATTCACTATGAGCATCTAAAAAGTTCTTATAAAATTTAAGTTTGAATCTCAACCACAAACAACTTAACAAATGTGTGAGAAAGAGATTGAACATGACATTCAAAACCCTATGGAAGAGATGGCATCTCGAATGTTATCATAAACTATCTCTAGAGTCAACTATTATCCATGCAGTATATGGCAGTATTCATGTCAATAACTCGATTAGATACTCAAAGCTCCGGAAACACTATGCAGCTATTTTCGACAAGTTAGAGAGCATTTCCCTTGGGTCCTATGTTGAATTCATCATTATCGAAGAACATGAAAAGAAGAAGTAGCAATATTTTTTCCCTTTATTTTCAGTGCAGCTTTTCCATGAAACTTTGCAGCAGAATCACCATTTATACAGAAACCTTAATACAATAACAGCCAAATCAAGAGCTAAAGAGTGCACAATAAATCATACATTTGCTAGACATATGATCAGAAAATACATCTAGATGTTGCTAAAATTTTATGGTTATGAGGAACAACAAAATATAATTTGTTCATCTCTCCTCTCTCTCGAACATAACTTGTGTTCTCCAAAAGTGTTGAAAGTTGTAACATCAAACTTTCAAAGTGCCACCAATACTAAAAGCCAAGGACAACCAAAATAAGAAGTGTTGCAAGTTGTAACATCACACTACGAAAGTGCCACCAAAACTAAAAGAAAAGAACAACCAAAATAAAGTGTTGTGAGTTGTAACATCTGCCTTCCACCATGTAATTTAAGCGATACCCAGCAACCAAGGATATTCCACTATTATATCAATTCTCACTCTGCACTCTCATTTCTAGAAATTCCATTTGGAGCTAACAATTTCACTGACAACCTCTTAATAATACCAAAGCAACTTGCCCATCACAATAGGTGAAAGGTGTGAAGACAAACAAAAAGCATAGACCTTAACCGGAAACAGAGCTAACCTCTAGTATCACATCATCATACGATCAATAATTTGAAAATTTCATAGATGAAAAAGCGGCATTCTGAAAACCAAATACAAAGGGACATTCTGAAAACCAAATACAATGATTTAAATTTTAAATCATGACGTTCTCCTCCTTTGCTACTAATCAGAAGATTTAACTGCACCCCCAAAATAAAAGACTAAGAACTTTCTGTCAAATTCAAAAAGGTGAAGCATGCACTAAAATTAGTCTTTACTGCATTTATCCAACAATTTCACTGAAGGATTCCTCATCAGAATCCAAAAGTTCATCACGAAATTCCCAAATATTTTTTTTATGTCAATCTTCAAAGACTATAGATACACTAATCATCTAAAACAAGCAAAGGAAGCTCTCAATTTCCGTTTCAAATTTTCGATTTTCTCAGCAATCAAACAGATTTTAGAAATCAAAGCAAAAAGAAAAGAAAAAAAATTAAAAGCTATAATCAGCAAAAACACTCCCAAAAATGTGAGGACGAAAAACGGAGAATCGAATGATACGCACACACCAGGTAAATCTTGCTGCTTTCGCTGCCGAATCTGAGCAACTCCTTAGCCGATTCCAGCGCTTCCCTGAACGAAACCAAAGCTTTCACAGTGTCCTCAGGCAGCACCGCCTCTTTCAAATCCCTAATCTCCTCGAACATTGGAGTCAATAGCTTCAACCTCCTCGCCAAATTACAGTACTGCTTCTTCACCGTGCATCTGTAGTCGGAGATCGAAGCTATTTCGTTGACTATCTCAATCAGGTTCTGCACCAGAGCACTTTTATCTTCTTCCATGCTGTGTTTCCGGTCCGATCTCGAGAAACGGCACCGTATTGAAGGTCCGGTTTGAGTGATTGGGGGAGGACTTGGGTTTTGAAAGAGGGCGGAAATGAGAGCAGGTATTATTGGTCGTCTCAGACAAAGAGGAGAGTTTTGTTTTAGAGAGGAGTGTGGGACGCGCGGAGAGGTCCTTTGTTTTTATGTGGGGCGGCTCTGAGTGGCTGGTTCTGTGGACTAGGGGTGGAATTTAACCATGGTTAGGAATTTAACTCTGGTGGACTTGTGGTTGACTTGAGTGGCTTCGACTCGACTCGACTCGGCTCGGCGTGTTTGGTTTGTTAGGCGATCGGTTTTTTCGGTTTAACTACCGCCGGTAAATTGCGCCAATTCTGGTTCTGGGCAGGTAAATTTCACCCGGACTTCTGGAGTCTTGTCAGAAAGTGAATAAAATAAGTGTTTGGGGAAGGTAAAAGGAAGGGGATTTTTACAGCCAAAAAAGGAAATGATGAAAGTGAAATTAGTCAAATAGAGAATCAAATGACGCAAAATCAGGAAAGATATCTGGCATTAATTTGATCACACTGAGATTTCTGTATAAAGAGCTGCTTTGAAGGATAAAGACAGTAAATTCACAGCACACACCCACTAACTAAGATAACGTGTATGGTTAGACTTGTGGTGTAATTTTCCTCTTTAGTAAGCTTTAATTATTTTTCATATTACCGCTAAAACTAATTACACAGTTGTCAATATTATCACTTGATCATTTTTTCATTTATTTTTCTTTAAATTTTAATTTATGTCAATGCTTCCTCCACTTCCACCTTTAATTTCACCTGACACTTAACATAAGAATGTATCGTATACTCTTTTTCATTCACCTAAACTCAACACGTGAATAAGAAGATGAAAATTTACATATGAGGCTTTTTCTAAGTTTTACCATTGAAAGTGCTAGTAAAGTATATCTATTAGACTATTATGTAGATTAAAATTTAATTTGGCAAAAACGCAACATGTTTTTTTATTCATACTTGCAGGTCATGTGTATGTCACTGGAGTTATTCACCACGCATCAACTTTTTTCTCTTCTCTCACTCTTCCTCTATTTATAAAGAGCTTGAAATTGAGGATTGATGATGACATTTAAGACGTCATCTCTACCTACCGATTTGTGTCCTCGATTTATTTCTTTTCTTTTTAGGCAGAAACCTTTTTCTTACTTGACCGGTTGTACTTCAGATGAACTACCCGAATTTAACATGATGATCTTCTGGAAGCCATTAAGCAAGCTTGCACCAATATTTGTAGGCAACATGATGCCGGCAAGTCAAGCTAAAGAGAAGAGGGGGCAACATGAAATGATGAGAAAGGGAATATAATGCTTAAACGATGCATGAGAAGCTATGCATTCCAATTGCGTCACACAAAACATTGTGTTTCAATAAAAGGTGGGACTACCGGATATCGAAATCAGTTGTTTTGTTTCTTTTTCATGATTAGATAATCTAATCTCTTACCATACGCGTAGACAACACAACCACTTCTCAAATCCCAATTGTTCCATTATGTGGGCATCACTATGAAATGTCCAATGCAATACAATATTCGAATTGTGATAGAT
This sequence comes from Rosa rugosa, assembly GCF_958449725.1. Taxonomy (NCBI): domain Eukaryota; kingdom Viridiplantae; phylum Streptophyta; class Magnoliopsida; order Rosales; family Rosaceae; genus Rosa; species Rosa rugosa. The sequence continues at coordinate 15,391,185 of NC_084821.1, read as the reverse complement.
ACACTTGCTTTGAATTTTACTTTCTTTTATTTAGGTCAAGATTTTTGTCCTCCGACTATAAATAGAACAGATGGAATTAGAATTGCAATTCTCACAACGCTTACATTTGCTTGCCAACATCCTCTCTTTCTTTCTTTTTCAAAAAAGAACGACAGATGCTTTATGCAAAATGCCAAAAAGAAAAGAAAAAACATACACACACAGAGTTTTAAGATTTGTTTGGAGTGATTTTAAAAGTGATAAGACCAAGAACTTGATGAGCAAGTAATTTCCAATTGATGAGGGTGAGTGTTTTTGTAGAAGATGAGATTTGTTCGTTTTAACTAGTTAGTTTTCATTGTTGGTTTGTTATATCTCTTCAATACTTTCTCAACGTGTTTAGTGTGTGTGTGTTGTTGTTGTTGTTATTATTATTATTATTAGTGCAGACTTAGAGTTTTGCTCCAAATAACCCGGACTGCGTCTTGGTTACTCAGATGCTCCTCTCGTCCGGTGGCGCTCGTCGGCGCTACCATGCCGATTTGGGCTGCTGCCGGATGGGACCTTGGCTGTTATTGCCTGGGTGGTTTCATGAGTGAGTGGTTTGGTTTGGGGTTTTTTCGGCATGGGTGAAGGTGAGTCCGGGCGGCACTTTCTGACTCGGGGTCGGACTGTACAGGGATGTCGGATTTCATCAAGGACCTGCGGCGGCGTCTTCGTCATGGGATTTCCAGGACTAAGGGCGGCGGTGGCTATGGCGATTTCTGGTCAGAGCTTTGTTGACACGCAACATTGGTAGTCTTGGTGGATTGCTGTGGCAGCGTGGCTATGAAGTGTTGGGGCGGATCGTGGAGGCGGCGTGGCTTAGTTGTTCTGGGCGATTTAGTGGGGGTGGGAGCGGCGGCTGGGTACTTGCTGGTGGTGGTCGGCAACTGTGCTCATGGCTTGAGGCTGGATGATGCTGTTTTGGGCTTGGGTCACCCATGTCTGTTGGGCCTTGAGCTGGGCTCTCTCTCTCATGATGTTGTTTTTGACCAAGGCCCTGTTTGTAGTTTTTGTCACTTTAATTACAATAATTCCCTACTTTGTTAGGGAGCTATGCTTCTAGGTTTTTAGTAAGCGTCATTGAATCCAGTTTACTCTGCCTATTTACTATGTAGTAGTTAATAGTCTATAGGCTCCCTTTATGAGCATGGAACCGTCAAATGATTGGACCTAATCTATGTATCACTGTGCTACTACCACAAACTTTTTATCTACCCCATGATAGTAGAGGAAGGATATGTAATGACCATTTCTGGCTTTAGATGAATATTAGTCGCCCTATTTGAGTTTGTTCAAAAAAAAAAAATGTGTTAGTACTTGCGAAAAACCCTAGGAGAGAAAAAAACTCTCTCATATTCTACATCCTTCAAGTTAAACAAACGCAAAAAAATCACTAATACTTTTTTTTTGACTTTATCAAGGGGAACCCAAAGGCTTCCTAGGCCCAAGATAAACCCCTTCGGCGCATGTGAAATGCTTCAACTATGCATTGCAGCACAGTGCCTCGCCACTTTGACAGCTTCGGGGTTCGAACCTAGGTTGGGGAGCACACCCAAATAGGCAAGAACCACTAGGCCACTTGCAGTGGTTAAAATCACTAATACTTACTGAGTTATGACCCATTTGATATTTAACTCACTGATTTTTCAAAAATATCACTTAACTCACTCACATTTACCATTATCTTATACTTAACTTATTGTTGTTAAATCATTCGTTAGAAGTCATTAAAGTTGAGGGTATATTTGTCTAAACACTAAAGTATACATTTCTAACTTGAAAAACAATTTTTTCTAAATAAAAAAATGACAATTACTTTTTTTGTTTTCAAATTCAATTTTTTTAATTCTTGGTTTTGTTAGAAATTATCAGAAAACTATAAAAAAAAATTGAAAAAGAAATCAAATAACTTTATTCAAAAAAATCATTTTTTAATTTTAATATTTCTTTTTCAAATATTTATATGTAATTTGATGAAAATAACCCTCTGTACAAATTTTTAATAACACAATAGACGGGAGTGAGTTATGTGAAAGACGACATTAAAGTGAGTGAGTTAAGTGATATTTTTGAAAAGTCAGTAAGTTAAGTGTCGAACGGGTCATAACTTAGTGACCATTGGTGATTTTTTTCCTAAACCAAAACTCTAACCCAAGTTCCATCTTTTTGAGTTTCTTCCCATGATGACCATTGATTCCATCATTGCTAGCATCACCACTTCCTTCACTTTGGCCAAGGATGGTGGTGCAGTGGATTTGATTAGGATTGGAGGTAGGCTGGCTCAAAAATCTCAATCCTATTCGTTGGGCAAGCCTTTTAACCTATAAGAAGTTTGTTGCGACTGATCTACGCTTTGACTTTCAATGAATCTAGGTGGTTGACAAATCATGTCAAATCCAAAAGAAGTTAAGTAATTTATTTCTCAACTCTTTCAACATGGCCCTTTTTTGTTTGGAGGACTACAACAAGATTGGTCTCAGGACTTACCCTGCTGATGATGGCTTGGCTTGCCCTAAGTACAAGGGCAAGTCCAAGAAATTTTTCTCTGCCTTCAGACAATGATGTATGTCATTGAATTACTTAATTCTACAGTTTACAATTGCACCACAAGAGTGCCTAGGCTTTTGTAAACCATCTAGTTAGGAGTTAGATTTTTTTTCCCCTCCAAATGTTTATCATTGTTTGTAGGCTCGCTTTTAATAAGTGAGTGACAAGGTTTTAATGAGCGGTGTTTGTCAGATTCAGTTGTTGCTTGTTGCTTGGTCCTCAATTATATGAGTTAAGTCTGGAAATCTGATGTATGTGTAATTTTGACTTTATCAATAAAAAAGATATATCTGATTCTCAAATAAAACAAAATAAATAAATAATGTGTTTAGTACTTACTATTGTCGGTATACATGCTTTAGTTAGTTCGGTAATCTACTATTATTTTTTTAGGGTTAAATATTGTTTACTCCATGAACTTTTGCTGAAAAAAAAAACACTTCAGTCTCTCGCCTTTTAATTTGACACGTTTACTCCTTGTTCTTTCAATTTTACACCCAATAGATTTATTTCGTTACTCTCCATCCAAATGCTCCGTTAACTTCACATTTTTAAGAATAAAATTACTATAATAGCCCTGACTTTCTCATTCTTTATTTTTTTTTAATTGTTTTTATTCTTCTCTTTTTTTTCTTCTGTTCGACACCATCTACCATATCGAACCCCAGACTTAACATTACTAATCCTTCTTCCAGACATGGCATCCGTATCACTAAATCACTCTCAGCCGCCCACTCCTTAAGCTAACCCCGACAACGATCAAACTCATTCCCATCATCCCCATTCATATTTTCATTCTCAACTACCAAATCCTCCCACCACAGCTCCTCCTCTTAACCAATTTTGACTCCCCCACTTCTGGGAACTCAGGCAGCCACTTCTGGGAACTCAGGCAGCCATCTCGGAACATGAAACTCAACACCCCTCCCGGAATCCGATTCTCGATATTCCTAAAAACCAATTCCTCCTCAGCTCCCATTTTCTCACACCGCGGAATCGGCCACATAAATAGAGTCTCATTAGTATACTCCACGAACTTGGCAAGATCCTTTAACACAGTTGAGCCCAAAACGCAGCTCCTGTGAAGCTCCGCAGTGCCGTTGAATCCCAGCACCGACGACAAGTCATGGATTGCGTTGTGAAGTCGAAGAGTTTTTGAGTAGGTGCGGTTAGCCTTGGCGGTGTATGAGGCAGAGGATTTGGCTATAACCATGAGGTAGTTGACCGCGATGTGGGTTAGGGTTTCGAGGGCGAAGATCTGGGCGACAACCGTTCTGGCTATGGCGGTGGAGAACTCCGATGGGGTTGAGATTTCTAGTGTGGGAATGATTACTGGTTTTGGGGTTTTACACTTTTTGGGTTTTGATTTTGGGGGCACGGTGGTGGTGGAAGATCTTTGGAGAAGATGGTTGAGGTTTTGGTTTAGGGTTCTTGTGATGAAGAGCGAGGCAATCTGGTCTGATGTCGAAGAGAAGGCCACAGACGAGGATATAAACAGGACGAGGATATAGAGGTGGAAGAAGAAGAGCTAAACAGAAATGGTGGTTCTAGTTAGACCTCCAAATTTGCTATTTGGATCTCTCATACTTAGTACACCTCTAATTTACTTTTTAGATACTTAAAAAGCTAAGTAGACCTCCTTATCTTTACCAAAACACCCTTGAACATGAGATACAACAATCTGTTACTCTACTTTTTATCTGTATCTTCAACCACAAGAAAAAAAATGAATTAAAATCATATGATATTGCTCTCTTATGAGTAGGTCTCTCCTCCACTAAAATTAATCAGAGAGTTGGTTCTCGATCTTGATATGTTGCTGGAATCCCTTTGAATTTGCTAAAAGAAGGATTTCAAGGGTTTTGGGTTGGAAGATCGAGTAATAACTATATCATAATTTTTTTTTTTAATTTTTTTTTTTTGAAGCGAGATAAGGGAGTATTATGTCCCCTTACTCGAAATTTTATTGAATGAAAGAGAAAAAATACAGAAGAGAAAGAGGGACTAGGCCAAAATCTTTCTCAGTAAAAAACAAAAGAGAGGAGAAACACTTCTTAAAATCATACAAAGGGCCCAGCTGCTGGAACCTTTGAAGAGCATAATCCAAGAAGAGTCGTCAGACCAACCAACCAATCTCCATGAGATTTGAAATTCCTTTGAAGAAAGGAGACAAGCTACTGTTTCTTTCCCAACCATATAGCAAAATAGGAAAAATATAGGCATCCAATTACTACCACAAACCAAGGCCTGCAAACCATTTTCCATAAAGGAGAAAACTTATGACGTAAGCAGCATAAGAATGCTAAACTTGCCGAAAGAAGGGAAGCCTAGAAAGATCACGCCGAAATCTTTCTGAAGCAAAATCAGGTACCTCAGACCACCAATGCTTTGAATCATGAGTTGCTCCAAAGTCAGCAAAGGCATCAGCTAAGCTATTTCCCTCTCTATAAATATGGGAAACCTTCAGATTCATTTGTTTAAGCAATAACAAACAATTAGCCCAAGAAATCCGTAAGAACCATGGAACATCCAGCGATGAGTTTAACAAACGAACCACATGAGCAGAGTCTGTCTCCAACCAAAGATGGTTCCAGTGCCGTGTCGAAGCTAATTGTATAGCTTCAATGACTACAAGAATTTCAGCGGCAATAGAACTAGCAAAGGATATAGAAGAGGCAAAAGCCCCTAAGAATGATCCTCCTGAATCTCGAAAGACACCACCGCACCCTGCATTACCATTGTTCTTGAGAGAACCATCAGTGTTAACTTTAATCCATCATGCTGGAGGAGGACGCCAAAACACAGGAATGAAGCTAATAGCATTAGCTGACAGCTGAGAAACTCCAAGTACCGAGAAAATAGTCACAGAAGAATGCATTCGTTTGGGAGGAAAAGAAAGAGTTGCAGATTCTTTGAAAAGTCCCAAAAGCTGACGTTGGGCATGCATTAAATTGAACTTGATGTCCTCAAAGCGCAACAGATTCCTAGTAGTCCAAATATACCAAATCAAAGTGCAGGCTACTATGGTCCAGAGACGTCGTTTAGACTTAGATAGTGATGAGGCAAAAGTGAAGGAATGGATGAATTTCAAAACTTTTTAATTAGTGCGGAATAAGTTTAACAATTAAACTACTAACTAAACATAAAATCCATTCCTTTAACCCATGATCTTGGCTTATTGTGATATGTATATAAACAAAGCATGCATAGTAAGGAAGAATAAAGAGGGAGTTTATGTTCTACTCACCCTTAGAGTGTGATTTTAATCCTATCCAAGTGAACCACCAAAGTTCCTCTCCTTGATCTCTCCTTGTGTGTGTTTCCTCCACCTTGAAGCACCTTGAATTAAGAACTCCTTCTTGTACTCCTTCTTGTGCTTGTAATCTCCTCCTTGATGTAACAAGTAAAGCCACAAAAATATATGGCCTCTAAGGATCTTCACCAAGTGAATCAAGAGATGAAGAAAGATGAAAGAAAAGAAGAAATTATGCAAGTGTTCTTCTTTCCTTTAATTTCTGAAAAATGGACCAAGAGAGAACTCTCTTTCTCTTTCTCTAATCTGAAAATAATAGTGTGGAGACACTACCATTATCATGTCTATGCTTTCACTTTTATATAATAGGAAATAACTCCAATTACTAAAAGAAAATATTGACTTTCATAAAGCCAATATTTTGGCTGGTCCATACATGTTATTGGGCACTAAAAATGTGTCTTGGGTTTTCATTTAAATCTCATTTAGTGAAGCCCAAGTCCACACCAAAAACCCGACAATCGTTTAGGCCCAATAGGTTCGGTTTTACCCGAAAATCCTAATTATGTTCAAATAATAAATCTAATTAATTATTTGCTCATAACCAACTCTTGTTTAATCTTCTTCATATACAATCTCAAGGATCCACTTATATGGTGTGCGATCTCTTAGGTTCTAATTAACAAGACAGTGAAGTTTATAGAAACCATTATATTTTGTTTACGAATCAAAAACTCCATTTTTGATTCTCCCTTGTTATTAGAATAATAAATATTTATTAATCCTCGGGGACTTCACAAGTCATGAGTGACATCTTGCAACATATCATGACTACCCTAGTTAATGTAGAATGACAAAGAACCTATTCAATTGGAATTACAATACAATACGGTCATTCTCTAACACGATGTTCTAAATCACATCATCGGGGTATGGAATTGATATGTCAATCCCCTAATGTGATTTTCATTCTTATGTGATTCTTAGAATGTGATTAAAAACTCCTTTTTAAATCTCATTCAATGCTTTGGCCAAAGACTCATTGAATCACATCTTTGAACATACACCTTATTTACTTAAGGATAGAGATTCCTTGTTGTACACTTACATGTCTCCATGACCGAATTGATTATACCAATGAATGCATCTATTATATCCATTAAGGGACACAATATTATTGCATCATCAAGAGATAATCCATTCACTCATAAGACAACTATGGTGTCTCAGGTCAAAGGACTAATTTGTATTATTGCAATTTAGAGTTCAAGTTTGACATGTAAGTAAGACTCCATACAAGAACTCTAATGATCGCGTTCAGTGTACTCTTTAAGTTAAGAGCACCCACATACTTGTATTAGTGTCTCTACACAAATGACAAGAGACATATCATCCTCCATATTGAGCATACATAGTATGTGCTAGTCTTTCCGGATTATCAATGTCCAAGTGATAATCCTATGATTAGGAACCTTTTAGGATAAGAGTGTGAAAGAGTAAATGTCTCACACATCTAACTCTTTAGATTACTTTCTCTTTAACTCATATTCCTTGGACCTTGTTCAATCAAATATTAAATATAAGTAATGAACAATAAACTTGCCCTTTTGATTAATAATAATTACAATAATAATTACATCAAAATGATTGTTTTAGGACACAATTCCTTCAAAAAGTCCCAAAAAAAACATCATCCACAGAGCTCTAAGGAGAAAAAGAATGAGAGAAAGAAGCATAACCCATTTCCATAAAGCCACAACTCGCGGGCAATGCAAGAGAAGATGGAGCAGTGACTCAGCATGATTACAACATAGGGTACAACAAGATGCCAAAGAAAAATCGCGACGTTGAAGATTCTCATCAGTGAGCAAACACCTATGAAAAGCCTTCCAGACAACGAGGCTTTTTCGAGGTTGTATATCTTTATTCCAAATAAGTTTACCCCACTTACAACTAGGATTATGATCCGAGAAGAAAGTAAAAGCTTCCTTTGCTGTTATAACCCCTGAAGATGACCCTTTCCAATGAACTAAATCTGCTGCAACTTCTTAGCCTGAGGAGGAATGGAACCCCCTATTTCAATAGTAGAGGCAAGAGGCTCACCCAACCAATTATCAAGCCAAAAAGAAACCTTCTGACCATCACCGAGTTAATAACTATATCATAATATTGAATGAATTTAGTCTAAGGAAATTTTATATCATATTGTTTTGAATTTACTTTTACATTAAATGATAATTATTATTTTTACTTAATTATTTTTGGTAAATTATAAAACTACATAGGCAATATAAGGAAATCCGGAAAAAAAAATTAATTGAATGTTATATTTGGGGAGGTAAGAAGAGTATTTGTTTTTCTTTTTTCTTTTCTATTTTTCTCTCTTTGTCCTGATTTGTCTTTTCATATGATTTGACAAAATCTATTAATAATTGAAAAAAGTTAGAGGTCCAAATATCAAATTTGGAGGTCCAACTAGAACCACCCAAAAAAAAAAAAAATATATATATATATATATATAAATTTTTTTTTTTTTTAAAAAAAAAGAGTAAGTGAGGGTAAAATAGACATTTAAGCATGGTAGAGATTGTCACGTTGGTGACTTAACGGAGCATTTGGATGGAAAGTAACGGAATATACATGTTGGGTGTAAAACTAAAAGAATAAGAAGTAAGCGTGTGAAATTAAAAAGTGAGAGATTGAACTGTTTTTTTCTGTGAAAGTTCATAGAGTAAACAGTATTTAGCCCTATTTTTTATTACATTGAAATGACTGAATCTATGACTTACTCTAGTTCTAACTTGATCATTATAACTTGATCGTTAGTCGACTTTGATTATCTTGACGTTCATGGCCTTGTTTTATAACATTCTTTATTTTTTTTTTGAAATAAAGGTTCATTGCATTAAATGACCAGCCAATAAGTCAGAGTCTAACATACACTTAAAGACAGAAAAATGGCGAGGAAACAACCAAGCTCCTATCTAAGTAATGCAAACTCATTACAAGTCAATTTGAGCTCGCTTGTAAAGCGAACCCATAAACAAAGAACAACTCTGTGTCTTCTAGGGCAAAATCATTGACTAGTCTCTCTATTAGCCAGGCGCGCAATTGCGGTACCAACAGAGAGCCACTTCCTAGCAAACAAATAGGAGCAATTCCTTATCCATAAGCCGCTTGAAAAAAATGCCAATCTTATTCCAGATAATTACCAACTCCCACAGAAGTCATGATCCGCAAACGATCGGTCATGGACAAGATATCAGCCCAACTGCCCAAGAAAGTCCACCTCTTAGGCCAGACCCACCCTCATCATTAAGTGATAAATGAGAGTGGCAAGGCACCCTCCTTCAAGGCCCACAAAATAGAGCCCACCAGCTGAAGTTGGAGCCCAGACCCAAAGGCCCAAGCCCAAACCCAAACCCAAGCCAAGTTAGCAGAAACCCTACACGCCCTCTGCCATGCCATCGTCGCCGCTAGCCAACTTTCCGGCGGGCGACCTTTCCAGCCAACCATCAGATCGTGAAAGCCTCTCTGCAGTCAAACACCAACTAGCAAAACACCGATCAAATCCCACCTGCAAACCAGTCAACCCGGAGAACGCAACCCTTGCAGACGCCTCTCGATCGAAGCCGGTGCGAAAAACGACAACCCGCCAAGTCGGCCTCCCTCTGCCTCCCTAGACCACCACCGATTCGATCAGACCCTGCAAATTCCGTTGCCGAGAACTGCTCCAAACAAATCAGATCTCTCCGACCTTCTTTAATCGCAGACGCCAAGGTCATCTTCTCACGGCTCACGACTATGAGTCGCCGGTGCTAGCCGGCTATCCTGCCGCCGCCACGCTCTGCCCAAAAAACCCTAAGGCTCTGCTTTCCAACCTTGTTTGCTTCTATTTGATTTTTTTTATAACATTCTTTATTGTAATAAAAGAAAATAAAAGAAAATAAAAGAAAACAACTTTGACGAGATAAATATAAAATATATACGATGAACAAAAAAATGCACCAAGTTACAAGTGGAAGACAATGTATAAATCTCATTAGTGATTCGTACAAGCAATCAAAACAATGTCAGCTAGTAACAACTAAGAAATGTTGATCAAGATTAAAAGATAATTATTCTACTTGGTTGTCGCAGAGATATTTTTAGAACATGCTTATTAGTGAAAGAACAGCAAAGAATTAAGATAAGCTTTTAGAACAACATGTTGCATCTATTAAAATGAGCAAATTATAAATTACTCCATGCATGTGACAATTGATAGAAACTCCTCCCCATTTTTCTTCTTCTTTATTGTTTGAATGCCATGGACCAAGGTCCACCTGCACCTAGGCAAAAAAATCAGATATTTTGCCACCAAATGCCCCATTTTGCCCTTCATTTTGCCTATGGTCCACCTACACCTTAATTGGTCCATATTAGAATTTTTAGAATGTTTGTTCGTTTCTATTTGATTCTCACTTTCTCAGCCCTCCGCTGCTGACCTTCAAGCCTCTTTAGCAAGGAGTCCTCCCAACTATTTATGTTGGGTACAAAAATACATCAAAATCATGACCATTTCTTAGTGAAGTTGGTTCTTCACTTCTTTGTGACAAAAAGATAGTAAATAAGCAACTTTAATAACTAAACCACTTCATATTTTAAACCCTGTATGAAGTCGCCAAATGGTGGTCCTTAATTCAATACATTCAATAACCTTTAATAATACATTTGCAGTAGTAGCATTCGGAAAATTTAAAAAAAAATTGACTTGACGAAGTCTTTCTTTTCTTGCATGAAGCAAGATAACTGGATGTCTCTCATGCTTTAACAATATTTAAAATTTAACAATAAAAATCTAGAAGATGTTACTTACTCTCTTAAATTTTCATCCTACTATGTACACTTCATATTCCATACTTTTGAGCGATTTTGGTATACAAAACTCATCGGCCTCATAATGCATACTTTCCAGAGATTTGAGTATACAACCGAAAAACATTAAAAAAAATGAAAACTGTTAGAAAAAAGTACCTTCATTTTTATTTTAGAGTCTCAATTATCTCAAACGATGAAAAAAGATAGCGAATTGAGTTAAAATTACAGTATCGTTATAACAAAAACAAATTTTTTTTATTTGATAAAAAAGATCAAAAGAGCTTTAAATCCAAATTTCATGCAAAAACAAACTGTTATGTATATGGAACGACACTGCAAATAAAGAAAGTCCACATGGTGCGCTGGGGTTGAGCACAAGACACAGAGACAAAATCCCACAGCAAATTAACCAACCTAACTGAGATTGCTGGCACACGACAAATCAAGCCCATACACGTACCACCCTCACGGGATTTCCCAAGCCGTCCGATCCCTATCCCTGACCTGACCAGTCTGGCATCACATACAGGTGTCACGATGGGACTGGTTGAATTCCTGGCTGGCGCGCCAAATAAAGAACATTTCCTCTCGGCTCTAAGAGCCGCCGCCATGAACCGCGGCCACTGGCGGTTCGATCAAGTCGGCCGAGCAAACGAAAAAAGTCGTGAAAGACCCTAATTGGGGCCCCACCGATGGCGAAAACCGCGGCACATGGTCGAAGTGTAGGCAATGATGGCGCGTACTGTCCACCGTGGTGATCCGTCCTCGGAGCGGAGAGCGAAGCATGACCGTCGCGTTTGGGAATCTCACGATTCGGGTTTATCTACGAGAATATCGTAAAATATCCACCGTCCCCTAGCTGTGGGACCCGCGGGGTGATGCAGGTTCATGTGACCCGCCGGAACGACAGCTCAGATGGGTTTGGTGTTTAGCGCAACGGTGAACGGCCCTGGAGTCCCTCCTTTTTTTTCCTTAAACTGTGAGAAACGTATTGCGTCACACGTGGGTGAGGATAGGTACTGATCTCTCACCTGTTGTAATTTTTTGAGTGCACGAAGCTGTGATGCACGAGGTCACCAACAATGGAAATTAAAAGGAAAAAAAAAAACAGAGGGAAAGAAACAAATTGTGATACACGTGAATACTATTTGATCGTTTTATTGTCTTTCTTAAAGGTTTTTTGGTTGAAATGTTAGGATCATGTTCGAATTTAGGTTTGAAAGTTGCTCTCAGTTAACCTTTAGTCGCATGATCTATTATAGAAGGTGGAAGTTTCTCAAGTGCCTCAAAGGAAATTTGGCAACACGATAATAGTTGGGTTGGCCCAAGAACATAATCGCATAAGTCCAATCCAGCAAGTCAAAACCCTAATTATGAACATGAAAACTACCACCATCACATACACCATCAATTTCTTTCTGAAATGATTTTCCCATTGCAACTTTGAGCTTCCGGTTTGAAATATGAATCTTTGAAGCTGATGGGGGGGAGTAGATGTACGAAGAAGTTGCAAAGGTGTATCGGCGCGTGGCGATTGGGAACTAAAATGGTGAAATGAGCTAGCATGAGTTAGGCAGTGGGAAGCATTAATGGCTTGAGGTGGATTCAACTCTTGTGCTTCATATTGTCTGATTTTCATATTGTTCCATGAAGATTACGTGTGGCGTGAAGTACTTGTTTGTATTGCATCTCTTTGACCAAGTTTTAGTTTTCTCATATCTTTAGTGAGGTAATCAAGTTGCTGATATTCTTGCTAATGCGGGTTTGTCATTGTCTAGTTTTAAAGTGGTGGGATGGGCCTCCTCATTTTAATTCTTGATCGATCATTGCCGACGTGATAAGCTCAACTTTTTGTTTTTCCCTTGTTTCATTATTGTCGATTATCCATTTATCCTTATGTTTTGTTCTTGAGAAGTTTGGTTATTGTTTCCCTTTTTGGGCTGTAACTTTTATTTATTTCAATAAACCTACGTAAGAGAGCTTTGCTTTTTTACCCTCAGCGCTCCTCCCCAGCCCACCGCCCGACTAACTCCTAGCGATTTTTCGAACCTTGGGTTCAGGTAATTCGAATAGGGTTTTCTTAACATACTCAGCAAATATCTATGACACCTAGCAAATTTATAAAATTTCTAACTACACCCAGTAAGTTTTCCTACGTACAATACCCTTTCTTTAATTAAACCTTCATATGTTTTTGTTATGTACTATGTTATTTTTACTCTAGTATCCCTCGAAGATGAAAACTCTATTCTCTCTAGCAGCGTGTTTCCTCACGCTGACACTAACGCCGCCGCTTTTTGCCGGCGATGCGCACAACAGTTCTGGCCGACTTCCCCACGCAAAGCTCTTCTGCCCTTCCTCTGATCCATTTCATAGATGCTATCTACTTTCACCGGATTCGATTGGTGGTGTTAGTAGCGACGGTGCTCGAGCTCTGATTGTTTGGGCTGGTGATAACTACGGCGGTGATGATGGGATTTTCTAGGGTGGCGACCGGTTTTCCTTATCTGGATTACCTCCTTACTCTGGGCTCGATGCAGAATCACAGGTGGCTGGCCTCGATGCTTTGACGCATGAGCAGCTGGGACCGGAATTTGGTGAGGCAGAGGAAGGAGCACCGCTATGGTGCGGCGGCGCAAATGTGGGAAGAGCTTGGCTGCTGTTGGACGCGGCGAGCGATACGGCGGAGACAGATATCCAGAGGACACCGGTGGTCCGACGAAGGAGGCTTCGAGGTGCCTCGCGATGGGTGTCCAGATCAATTTAGGTGGCTGTTTGGACCCAAGTTCTAAGCCGGTTCTGGGTGACGTCGATGGCAGGGGTGCTCTCATTGTGGTGGCTGTCTGATTGGCCAAAATTTATGGCGGTGCAGTCGTCATGGTGGTGTCCAGCGGAGAAGCTAATTTTGGATATGCTGGTAGGAATGATATACAGAGCTCGACCGGAGTTGCTGGAGATGTCAAAGCTAATCGTGACAAGCTGGGTGTCCAAATTAGTTCCGGTGATGGTTGCCCGGTGGTGTCAGGTGGTTGGGTTAGTCTTCGGCAGTGATCCAATATCTCGTACGACGGGCGGAGTGCTTCCCTACGGGGATGGAGTGGGGACTGTGGCAGCGGTGCTGCTGCCTTAGTGATAAAGGGCTTGGACCCAATTTGTCTAGGTCAAATTATTGGGCCTGTGCTTATGGCTCTTGGAAATGGGCTCATCAATGCTACTGTGGGCCAGGAAAGGAAGAAGAAGGATGAAAATGATGGGCTTGGGCTCTTCATTAACGAAGCATCCGAGTCCATTCGAGTCTTCAAAAACAGCTATGGGGCTCGCTTCACTCTACTGTTAGGCCTAATCTCTCTATGGATCGGGAAGCGATTATGCCCAACAAAACCTCCTAGCCCTAGCTTGAAGCGCAAGAACAAATATAAATTAATGTGGTAGGGGCCTATATACTATGTCTTACAAATCTCCATAGTTTATAGGCTCACTTAAAGAAGTGAGATTTTATTTCGAATATAGATGGTCTATCTTCTATGTATCACAGTAGTTTTTCTACTACAACTTTCTTGATCTGTCTAGTCGAAGACAGCAGAATGATATGTAATGGTCATCTTGGCATGCGTTTAATGAAATCCACATTTCTTTCAAAAAAATTAAACCTTCATACACCCAGCGAAAACGATTCACCCTGACGAAAAATACCAAACTTTGTCAATATCCACCTTCTAGATCTTGATATGAAATTCCATATTGATTGTTTCTCTTCGACTATCAAATTTGTGCTTAATTTCTTCTCTTTGAATTGAAGCATGATTGTCTATTTGATGGTCCTCCAGTATGGTTTGCTTTATTGCCATGGACATCCAGGTGAGAAGTATAACAAAATCTACTTGCGAAATCTGCTTGCGATTGTTGTATGATTGTGTTTGAGTTCAATTGAGATGTATTAATTCCATTCCTATGGTAGTCACGTTCTTTCTTATGAGTAGAGAGAATAATAATGATGTTGACTTCATATATTTCCTTCAAGTTTGTTGGTTAGTATTAATCGAATAAAAACTCTCATCTAACTGTACAACCATACCATGCATCAAAGCGGTGCTCTCGCATAAATATACCAGATCAGTGTTAAAAATGTCAATACAGAATACCAAATTATCTCAGAAGAACGAAAGATTTGCTGGAGCGTTATTCTTCATATCCCGATGAGGTTTTGCTGGGTGTGAGTTTTGTTGGGTTTAATTAAAAATAAGGGTATTATTGAAAACTGCTGAATGTAGTTAAAGGTTCTCAGATTTCACTGGGTGTAAAATATCTGTTGGGTGTAAAATATCTGTTGGGTGTATTTAGACATTTGTTGGGTACATTTAGAGAGACCAATCCGAATATTTTATATTTGAAAACTGAGACCCGAATCAAAAATTGAAAAGAAAACCTGAATTTGATAAACCGAACCGAACCGAACCGTCAATTTCAGTCCAATTTGGGTCGGTTCTTCAGGTTTTTGGGTCTAAACGCGGACGAGTAGTGTAATCAAACAGAAACTTGCGTAACAAGTGAAGCGAAAAATAGTTTAAAATGAAATAAAATTTACCTCATAGGCTCAGTTTACAGTTACACGAGGTTTAAATGTTTACCGTTCTTTCTTTTCGATTTTCCTGTAGAAGCTTAGAAACTACGAATGAAAATCCCAAAAGCGATGCTTGAAACAGAGAACCAGAGCAATCCCCTAAGTCGGTCCAACCTAATTGGCCGTTGCATAGTCTCCTGTATCTTCGTCTTCCTCACTCACTTGGCTCTCTCTGTGATCCCTCGCTTCTTCTCCGCTTTATCCTTTCTAACCCAACTCGCTCTCTCGGCTCTGCTGCTCCCGCTGCTCGTGGGTTTTGGCGGATGGTGCAGAAGAACGCTTCTTAGAGCAAAAGCTTCGGCTCCGGCTTTCGTCTTCTTCAATATTCTCTTCATTTGGGGGTTTTACTTCTCTGTTATCCGACCAGGTACACTGAATTGACTTCAACTATTTTGGGTTTGTGGAATTGATTTGAAGTTTTGAACAATTTATCTGCAGCTGTGCCGCAACTAAACGATGCCGTTTTCAACTGTGGAGTTGTGTTCCTCTTTATTGGTCTCTATTTGCTTATTTACTCAAAACTATATTAAATTGACAGATACTGATTGTAATAATGGTGTTGTCAATGGCAGTATCATAACAAGTGACCCTGGCATTGTTACAAATGGGTCTGCCTCTCCAGACCAGACTATGGAGAGCTCACTTTCTCAAGTTGATAAGGTTGGAAATTTTCATCTTGGGTATATCTCTTTTGACTGAAGATATAATTCTCTTTCTGCAAAACTATTTTCTTTGAACGGAGAGAGGAGTCTTCGTTATCAATTGTATTCATATTGGAAATGCAATTAGCTGATGACCTTCTTACTTGTGCAGGAGATGGAGCTCTTAGCAAGTGGTTTAGGCCATGGATCAACTCATGTAATACTTTTTACTCTTTTTATTCTTTGAATATTACAGAATTTCTCAATCTTGCCTGCTATGAAACATGCCTGCTATGTTGTCATACTATCAATCTTGAACCTTCGATGAGTTGAGACCGAAAAAAGAGAACCTTTGATAAGCGATTATTGTTAAAAAAAAAAAGGAGAACCTTTGGTGAGTTGCATTTTGCTTTAGAGAATGTAACTAATCAGTAATCATACCTGTTGTAATCTGGATGCTGGTCATTCTTAGGATTCAGGTTTGTTGATGAGGGTTAGATATTGCGAAACCTGCAAGGCATACATAAAGGGTCTTGACCATCATTGTCCTGCTTTTGGAAATTGTATAGGTAATGACAAATCTTTTGTTTATTAGTATTCTCCATATTAGTTATATTGGGATTTTAGGAATTTGAAAGTTCACGCTACTTAGTGAAAAGATCATATCATATGTAATTTCCTTAAGCTGGTGTTAATGATGTTGTTACCCTTGCTGTGCAGGCCAAAATAATCATCGCCTTTTCTTAATTCTTCTGTTTGGACTTATTGCTACCGAAGCTTCTTATCTAGTGTGCTCATCACTCTGTAAGCTAATACTCTTTGTGACTGGTTTTGATCCCTCTTCACAGAAAATCTTTGGATTTCCTGTGTAAATCTTTGGATTTCCTGTGTATTGTCAAAACTTTTGTTGGTTATATTTTTAATTCAGTTTTGAATTCTTGTAATATTTTTTCAGTTGTGGCCAAATCCGGGATCTTTGATAGACCCTCAGAGGTAGGTTATTGCACTGTGCAACTTAGCCAACTAATTTATATCAGCACTATGTCAAGTTACTCAAAGAATAACTCATCTATGCCTCAGCAACTTACACGTACTTTTTTATGTTTTTTGTCTTTTGATTTTACTTGTGTAGCTTACTCTTTCTGAAAGTCTGGCTGTTAGCACAATTCTGTTCACCATTCTCCAACTGCTATGGCAGGTTTGTATCACTAATGCTTTATCATGGTCTGCTTCTTTCTGAAATATCTATTGGTAATTAGGTTGCTTCATATGCATTCTAATAATCTCCATTGGTTTGTGAGTAGGTGGTGTTTGTGATATGGCACATATATTGTGTATGCGCGAACATTAGAACTGATGAGTGGGTAAGTCCTTAATGATCAATGAATAAGCAGATAATAAGAGAAAAGAGATTGGGTTGTCAACTATGTCCCTTTATTATAGCAACTGTCTTTATGATCAATCTACGATTCAATGGCCTAGAAGTATAAAAGAAAAAATATGTTTTATTGATGACTACTCTCTCATTTCAGTGTAATATTCTTAATATCTTCCATTATTTCCTTTTCAAGATAAAATGGAAGAAGTATCCAGAGTTCCAACTTGTTATTCCACCCAAATATATTTTGCAGCACCAATTCTGGATCTCATATTTCTTGCAATCTGTATGCTGACTACAGATCTGATTTCTTTTCACTATCCAGGACTAAACTTCAGAAATATTAGGTTCTGGAATCCATATGACAAAGGCATTGTACAGAATGTGAAGGACTTTCTAGCAGTCAAGCATTAAGAACATAGAAGCTGTGAATACTGTTACTTCAGAATCCTTGAATAGTCGTCATTGTTCCATCCATGAAGAAAGCAGTCTCCCTTTATTGCTTCTTATATATTCGAGCATTTGGAGCAACATGTCTTTGGGAGGTATGCATTAGTACAAAAGCATTTTACGTCTGATTTGATTTAAAAGTGAGACAAATTTAAAAGCATTCTACCCGGCCTGTACAGATTCACACCAGGTCCTCCAAAATTAAGGTCAAGATGCCAGAATTACAGCAATGATTGCTTCAAGTCCAAGCTTTACATTTAGTGGGGAGCTGGGGTCCGTGACCTGCAAGTATGATGCTTTTTTTTTTTTTTGGGTAGACAACTAGACATTAGTTCTGGAATTGAACATGTGAACAATGAATAAATATAATAAAAATAGTCATTCTATACCATATCTCTCTGAAATGCGTAGATTATAAGGGGAAAGTAAGCGACACAGTTCGTGCCATTAGAGATCTAAATGCAGTGATTACTAGAACTATAGTTTAGGAGGTAGCAATGCAACAGCCTAAAATTATAAAGATTCTTATGGAAAGGTCATAAAGTCTCAAATCATTAGCAAATTTAACCAAAGCTCTAGTTTAAAAGACGGTATAATGATGGAAATTGACACCAGGTAATGTAATCTATATATCTATCTGTCTATCTATACTATACTATAAAGGGAAGCATCAAGTTTGGTGTCAAAGGCTTCACCAAATTTTTTTATGTCCAAAATACCCTTCGAAAATAAAAATTAAAACTCATAGTAACACAATCTTACATGTGTATTACAGTAAAATAAAAATGCAGAGAAAGCATGAATATGAAATATTGACGAAATGGGTGACCAGGAAATTTTCATGTTATTTCTCCATTCACTACTGTGGGTATAAGGCTAGAGTATAGGTAATGTTGAGATGACCAGAGCATTTCCATAAATGGTCAATGTTTAGAATTAGTCCACGCTTTACCTAACATGTACCAGCATATCAAACAGCTAAGCTAGTTGACTTCATGTCTAGGCAAGATGCTCTTTACGGATTAAAGCGTGGACTATGTTGCCAATCAAAGTTCATCGCTCCAAAGTCGAAAGTTTAAACTTTGCTTGCATATGTTGCTGAGAACAAAAAACTTTGGTTGCATCAGTTAACTCCAAAAGTCTCCTCTCCGAAAATATTATACCAAACGTGCATCGAATTTACTTTCACACGTTGTTCTCCAACTCTCACTCTCTCCACAACCTCATTTCTCTTTTTGGTGAATCAGTTCCTATCAACTCCTTTCTTGTGTCTATTTTCAGCTTAATCTCCTTCTTGTTGTTGGTTTCTGGCCAGTTATTGAGACTACGTACGGTTTCGTTTTGGTGCTTTTCAATGGCTTTGAGCATCCCAAGTGCTCGTCAGTGGAAGTATGATGTGTTTTTGAGTTTCAGGGGTGAAACTCGCCATGGTTTTGTATCCCATTTATATGACGAATTGGAAAGCACAGGAAGGATTAACACATTCATGGATGAGGAAAAGCTGGAAGTAGGGAAGGCTATTTCTCCAAATCTGCTAATGGCAATTGAAGAATCAAGGTTGGCTATAGTTGTTCTGTCGCCAAACTATGCTTCTTCTCCCTGATGTTTGGATGAACTTACCAAGATTCACCAATCCATGGAAGGGAGGGACAGAATTCTGCCAGTTTTTTATCATGTAGATCCTTCTCATGTACGACATCAACTGGGGAGTTATGCAGAAGCCTTTACTAGGCATCATAAAGATTCTAGGCAAAGCAAAGAGAAGTTGGACCAGTGGAGACTTGCTTTGAAAAATGTGGCCGATCTCTCTGGATGGGATACAAAAAATTTTCGGTAAGGATCATATCCTTATACTTTTGGATTTACCATTTTCCTGATATTTGTTTGACCCTACGATTTTATGTAGGTCTGAAAGAGAACTTGTTAAACGCATTGTGAAATTTGTCCGCAATAAGGTACTTCAAGTTCCACCACGGCCTATTCCATTTGAGTTCAAAGCGCAGCCCACTGATGATTTTGAATCAACCAGACGGGCCAGGGATAACCTCATTAAGGCACTGAAAGATAATCATATCACTGCCATCGGGGTATATGGCATGGGAGGAGTTGGCAAGACAACTCTGGTGAAACATGTCAGCGCACAAGCCCGAGAACTTGGGCTTGTTAATTATGTGATTAGGGCTGTTGTAGGCCAGAGCCCTGAATTGAGAAATATTCAAGGCACATTGGCCGATCAGCTGGGATTAAAATTCGAGAAGGAGGAGACAGAAATCGGAAGAGCCGCTAGATTGCTGGAGAGGATAATGGGAGGAAATAAGATCCTCATAGTCTTGGACGACGTTTGGCATAGACTAAATTTGTCAAGAATAGGAATTCCCTCCTACGACGAGCTTCAAAGACGCAATTCCAAACTCATACTAACCTCAAGGAGAATGCATATTTGCTATTCCATGGAGTGCCAAGCAAGAATTCATCTCGATATCTTATCAGAAGAAGATTCTTGGAACCTTTTTGTGGAACAATCGGGAAAGTCTTTTCATAAATCTACCGAGCTGTATGATGTAGCAAGGAAGGTAGCTAGAGAATGTGATGGTCTCCCACTTTCCCTGATAATAGTTGCACGAGCACTTGGAGATAAAGAAATAGAAGAATGGAAAAAAGCAGCTCAACGACTAGAAATGTCCCAACCAGCCAATCCTGATGATGGTAGAGATCAGTACATATGCGTAGTGTTGAGCTATGATTACTTGAGATCTGATGATGCCAAATCATTCTTCTTGCTTTGTTGCCTGTTCCCAGAAGACTATAATATCCCAATTGAAGGCATGCTCAAGTATGCAATCGGGAAAGGATTGCTTCAAGATGTCAAAACAATCCAAGAGGCTAGAGCTACAGCAAATTCGGTGATCAAGTCCCTCAGAGCTTCTGGCTTACTTTTGGACGGTACAAAGGGTTGTGTAAGGATGCATGATGTAGTGCGGGATGCAGCCATGATGATTTCGCTGTCTGAAGATGGTCATAATTTTTTGGTAAAAGCTGGTTGTGCATTACAGCGTTGGCCAAGGATCATAGTGCATACAAGCTACTCTGCAATCTCACTAATGATGAATGATATTGACAGGCTTCCTGAAGAGTTGGTATGCTCAGAACTCCAGATTTTGTTACTACAAAACAATGCTGGTATATATGAGATCCCAGAAACTTTTTTTCTAAGTTTGAATGCGCTAAGGGTCTTAGATATTAGCTTCACTAATATCTCGTTACCACCCAGGTCATTTAACATCCTAACCAACCTCCAAGCTCTGTTTTTAGATTATTGCAATAAGTTAATTGACGTATCCAGATTCAGAAACTTGAAGAAACTTGAGATTCTTAGTATGAGAGAGTTTCCTCTTCAGGAGTTACCGAAAGAGATAGGATATTTGACCAATCTAAGGATGCTGGATGTAAGTGGGAGTTACACTATTGGTATATTTCCATATAATGTGATGTCAAGATTGTGTAAATTAGAAGAACTGTACATGCAATGTAATTCTGGGGGCTGGGGAAGCAAAATTCATGGAGGAGGAGAAGAAACTAATGTTGGTCCTGATGAGTTGATTGGCTTGACACATTTAAACATTGTGAAGCTTCACATATCTGATGCAGAATGCTTGCCTAAAACTGTTATACACAGTTTGAGTTGGATAAACTTTGATATATGTATCAGCAGAGAATCACCATCTAGAGACTACTCTTCAAAACCATATTTTTCAGATGATCATCCAAGAACCTTGACTCTTAGCACAACAATCAAGAGCTTACCAGATTGGTTTATCAACACGGTGACTGAGAAGGCAGGGAAACTACAGTACCTAAAGTGCAAGGGCCTAAAGAACATTCTTGTGGAATATGACAGAGGAAGGTTACATGGATTGAAGTATCTAGCTGTAATTGGTCCCCATGAGAACTTGAAAGTGTTGATGGAAACAATTACATGGATGCCAAATCAACCTGTGTTCGAGAACTTGGAAGAGTTGCGTCTCCTTGGCGTGAGTTGCCTGAAGGCATTATGTCTTGGTGAATTACCACCCGGGTCTCTATTCAATCTTAAGTCATTAAAGGTGGAATATTGCCATGACTTGGTGAGTGCAATGTTGCAGTCAAATTTGTTGAAGAGTGTACAAAATCTGGAAAAACTTCACTGTGAAGATATGAATGGAATGGAGTATGTGTTTGGATCTGAAGGGTTGGAGCCAGAAGGTATTATCTTGACAAAATTGAGAGAGATGATATTGTGGGATCTGGAGAAACTGATAAGCATATGGAATGGTCCTGCTCCAAATGCAGTGTTCCGTAACCTTAAAAGTATGGCAGTGTCCGGGTGCAAGAAATTGAAAAGTCTTTTCACATACGATGTAGCTGAATGTCTTTTTCATTTGGAAGACCTTTCAGTGACTCAATGTCCTAGCTTGGACAGGGTTATTGAACCAAGCAAGGAAGCAGTGAACAAGAAGATATGGTTTCCAGCATTGAAGATCTTGGCTTTGTCATATCTTCCACATCTCACAAGGTTCTGCAGTACTGACAGTGCTACTATTGAGTGCCCTTCATTGGAGCACTTGCATGTGCAGGACTGCCCCCATTTTACAACATCTATTTCTGACTTCCACAGCTGGAAGCAATTCCAAGTCAATGATCTACGACATTTGAGGTATCTACATAACCTGCCTTGCTTTTTTCTTTGTTCTTTTTCCTTCTGTTCTATTATTAAGACTGAAAAACTCCAAGATGCTATAAGTATGCTTGCAAGGACATACACGGTAATCTATATGCAAACATTTGATGGATCCACAAAATTTGATTAATGTGCAATTGTGCATGATCACTCCTTATTTCTTTTTCGCTTTGGGGATCAACTTCATGTCAAAAGATAAGATAAAACTCGGAAATGGCATCTGATTGGATTTGTCTTTCGTTACTTTAGATCAGTACATGTATGAAAAGGTCTCCCTAAATCGGAAAGGGATGCTTGGTGAATTCTGACACACTATATATTTAATGTTTATTAGTTTAGCTTGATTAATGTATTTTTGCCTCGTATTTCTAACTCTCTCCTGACCTCTCTCTCTCTCTATTTGATAAATTACAAATCAGAATGAGCAAAGACATGGTCAACATCGATTTAGCTGGTCAGCATACCACGGACATTCTTGAGAGCCTACCCCAGAATATCAGAAAGCGGGTTGAGGTTATTAGAGAAATTCAGCGTCAACATGATGAGTTACAAACCAAGTTCTTCAAGGAGAGAGCAGCACTTGAAGCCAAGTATCAGAAACTATATCAACCTCTATTCAGAAAGAGATACATGATTGTAAATGGTGTGGTTGAAGCTGATGGAGTTACTACAGAAGCAGCAGCAAATCAAGAGGACAAATCTGCAAAAGATAGAGGAGTTTGTGATTTCTGGCTCAATGCACTGAAGAATAATGACATGCTGGCCAATCAGATTACTGAGCGTGATGAAAGAGCTCTTAAATATCTTAAAGACATAAAGTGGTTTAGGATACATAATCCTAAGGGGTTCAAACTTGAGTTCTACTTTGACACCAATCCATTTTTGAAAAACTCTATCTTGACAAAGACATATCACATGATTGAAGATGAACCACAGAAAGCAGTAGGTACGGAGATTGAATGGTATCCGGCAAAATGCCTGACAAAGAGGATCCTTAAGGGATTGAAGAATTCTAAGCCACTCACTAGAACTGAAAGTTGTAAAAGTTTCTTCAACTTCTTTAGTCCACCTCATCTCCCCGAGGATGATGCAGATGTTGATGAAGATGTTGCTGCGGAACTCAAGAACCTAAAGAAACAAGATTATGTTATTGGGTCAATCGTTCGATATAAGATTATCCCACATGCTGTTTCATGGTTTACGGGTGAGGCTTTTTAGGAAGGTGATTCGGGGATAAAGATGAAGACATTCATTGAAGATAAGAATGGGAAAGATGAAGATTTGATGAAGATGAAGAAAACAACCAAAAAGAAGATATCGGTGGGCAGAAGAAGGGTGGAAGAGTATGAAACAAGCGGCCTCCAATTGCAAACAGCAGTAGAAGAATACAATTGATGCAGGAAGATGGTTGAGCAGCTGAGAGTTCTTAATGGAACTTTCAGTCTCTTTTGATACAAAAGCGTCTTTGAGCAGTTTTACTTGGTACGTTTCATTGCTTCAATATACTTGTTTAGCTTTTGTTGCATGAAGTCATAGTTGGAGTCTTCCTCTTTATTTGTTTTTCTGCTTGTTTAAAAGGGGGCGCATTTGATCAAGATGTTTGACAGGTTCTTGTTATTTTTTGAGGCATGTTAGAATGTTGGAAGTTATATACAACATGCTTAGTTGCTTGTATATTAACGATATGTGTAATTTCTGGTAAGAAAGAAAATATTTGATGAAACACAATTTTCTTTATTTCAAATTGACTATTAGATGGGGAACCATATTTTACTATTGGCAGAGTTGAAACAGAAAGAGATGTTCAATATTGGTCCAAAAGAATACTCCTCTATTGGCTTTGAATGTCTACTTAATTAACTTTAAAGTTAAATTTGTGTTTCTATATATCAAATTTTGTTAATGCATGTGTCTGGTTTTGTGGTTTGTTTATGTTGGCATGTAACAAATTTTGCCTCCACTGTTGCAAACTGCATATAAGAACTTCCAAAAGGTAAAATGTAAAATGTTTTTCTGTTATTACTATGGAAAAATTTTGTGAGCTTGAAATTTTTCCGAGGCCTCTTTCAATGTATGGTCGTCCATCATTCTAATGACAATAATCGTCACATGTCGCTGTGTAAAATCTCTGTAAGTGGGTGAGTACTGAAGTATGTTCTTTCCATCCGTCGATAAGCTTTTCTGTTTGCCCAAGTTTCTTCTTTAATTTCTCTGGTCAAAGGTGTAAAGATGTTAAGACATGCTTTTGTATACAAATGATGTTTGCTATAGATGTGCTTCACTGATATTGCCATTATAGCTATTTGTGGCAAGCATTTTGAAGAGTTGGCTTAAGCAGAAACAGAAATATAAGAATTGGTGACCTTTTACCATGCACTACACTTTTCGACTGTTTTGATCTGCTTTTATAAGCTGATCTCAACGTCAAAATAGGGTGGTGTATGCCAGACACCGTGTATGGTAGGATCTATCATGTCTGTAAGGATTGTGCAGAACAGTAAGAACTGTAACTAATAGCTTGGTTGTTGGAAGTCAAATGGAGAAGTTAAGATCCACTTAGTTGGGTCGATACACAAAAAGAGTTGGTTGATTGTTACTTAAAATTGGATACTGCAAGGAATTGAAGAAACTCTTGTTTTGTGAATTTGTGAGGCGTTGAATGTTCAATAATTCATTCTAATTGAAGAAGTCTACTGTAATCTCTAACTTTACCGTTGAGACACTTGGTAAATTGCCGACTTATTTACTTTTCTTTTATTTCAAATTGATCATCAGGGTATGGAGGATGCAGAAGATATAAAGAAGAGCTCATGATGGTAGAAGAAACAGAAACAGTCAAGGGTCCAGAAGCAGATTTGGATTCCTGCCGAGTTGGTTGTTAATTTGGTGGTCAACTCTTCGAATGTTATCAATCACCTTTCACAACAAAATTTCAGTTCGTATGTGTATATATGGTTTTTGGTTTCTATGTGTTTGGGTCGTGCATACTCTTGATGTCAGTTTTGACATGATCTATCAAAAGAAAGATATCGAAACTGTATGCAAGTATGAACTTAAAAATAATTCCAATGACATTATTGTGGGAGATACTTGGTTTCGATCGACTTGAAATCATTGTCATTTCTTAACTGTTTATGGACCATGAACTGTGTCATCAATAGATTTCTTAGGGCGATATCATTCCCTCCGAGAAGCAATAGTGAAGTTAAACTCTTCTAAAAAAAAAAAAAAAATTAGTGAAGTTAAATTGAGGTCTTTTGTTGAAGCTGAGTTCCAAACAAAAACTTGCGTAACAAGTGAAGCGCAAAACAGTCAAAAGTGAAACAAAATTTACCCCACAGGCTCAGTTTACAGTCTACACAAGGTTTAAATGTTTACCGTTCAATTCCTGTAGAAGCTTAGAAACTATGAATGAAAATCCCAAGAGCGATGCTTGAAACACAGAACCAGAGCAATCCCCTAAGTCGGTCCAAGCTAATTGGCCGTTGCATAGTCTCCTGTATCTTCGTCTTCCTCACTCACTTGGCTCTCTCTGTGATCCCTCGCTTCTTCTCCGCCTTCTCCTTTCTAACCCAACTCGCTCTCTCGGCTCTGCTGCTCCTGCTGCTCGTGGGTTTTGGCGGATGGTGCAGAAGAACGCTTCTTAGAGCAAAAGCTTCGGCTCCGGCTTTCGTCTTCTTCAATATTCTCTTCATTTGGGGGTTTTACTTCTCTGTTATCCGACCAGGTACACTGAATTGACTTCAACTATTTTGGGTTTGTGGAATTGATTTGAAGTTTTGAATAATTTATCTGCAGCTGTGCCGCAACTAAACGATGCCGTTTTCAACTGTGGAGTTGTGTTCCTCTTTATTGGTCTCTATAGGTTGGTAATTAATTTTAGGCTCCTATTTGCTTATTTACTCAAAACTATATTAAATTGACAGATACTGATTGTAATAATGGTGTTGTCAATGGCAGTATCATAACAAGTGACCCTGGCATTGTTACAAATGGGTCTGCCTCTCCAGACCAGACTATGGAGAGCTCACTTTCTCAAGTTGATAAGGTTGGAAATTTTCATCTTGGGTATATCTCTTTTGACTGAAGATGTAATTTTGAGGGAAAATTCTCTTTCTGCAAAACTATTTTCTTGGAAAGAAGAGACGAGTCTTCGTTATCAATTGTGTTCATAGTGGAAATGCAGTTAGTTGATGACCTTCTTACGTGTGCAGGAGTTGGAGCCCTTAGCAAGTGGTTTAGGCCATGAGTCAACTCAAGTAATACTTTTTACTCTCTTTATTCTTTGAATATTACAGAATTTCTCATTGGACTATGAAACATGCCTGCTATGTTGTCATACTATCAATCTTGAACCTTCGATGGGTTGAGACCGAAAAAAGAGAACCTTTGATAAGTGATTATTGTTAAAAAAAAACGAGAACCTTTGGTGAGTTGCATTTTGCTTTAGAGAATGTAACTAATCAGTAATCATATCTGTTGTAATCTGGATGCTGGTCATTCTTAGGATTCAGGTTTGTTGATGAGGGTTAGATATTGCGAAACCTGCAAGGCATACATAAAGGGTCTTGACCATCATTGTCCTGCTTTTGGAAATTGTATAGGTAATGACAAGTTTTTTGTTTATTAGTATTCTCCTTCTTAGTTATATTCGAATATTAGGAATTTGAAAGTTCACGCTACTTACTGAAAAGATCATATCATATGTAATTTCCTTAAGCTGGTGGTTACTGATGTTGTTATGATTGCTGTGCAGGCCAAAATAATCATCCCCTTTTCTTAATTCTTCTGTTTGGACTTATTGTTACCGAAGCTTCTTATCTAGTGTGCTCGTCACTCTGTAAGCTAATACTCTTTCTGACTGGTTTTGATCCCGCTTCACAGAAAATCTTTGGATTTCTTGTTTATTGTCTTTTGAAAACTATTGTTGGTTACATTTTTAATTCAGTTTTGAATTCTTGTGATATTTTTTCAGTTGCGGCCAAATCCAGGATCTTGGATAGACCCTCAGAGGTAGGTTATTGCACTGTGCAACTCAGCCAACTAATATATATCATCACTATGTCAAGTTACTCAAAGAATAACTTATATATGCCTCAGCAACTTACACGTACTTCTTTTGTTTTTTGTTTTTACTTGTGTAGCTTACTCTTTCTGAAAATTTAGCTGTTAGCACAATTCTGTTCACCATTCTCCAACTGCTGTGGCAGGTTTGTATCACTAATGCTTTATCATGCTTTGCTCCTTTCTGAAATATCTATTGGTAATTAGGTTGCTTCTTATGAATTCTAATAATCTCCATTGGTTTGTGTGTAGGTGGTGTTTGTGATTTGGCACATATATTGTGTATGTGCAAACATCAGAACTGATGAGTGGGTAAGTCCTTAATAAATCAATGAATAAGCAGATAATAAGAGAAAAGAGATTGGGTTGATATGGTTTTGGTTGTGGTTGTATGTGAGAGTTGTCGACTATGTCCCTTTATTATAACAACTGACTTTGTGATCAATTTATGATTCAATGGCGTAGAAGTATAAAAAAAAAAATATATGTTTTATTGATGACTACTCTCTCGTTTGAGTGTGAAATATTCTTAATATCTTCTATTGTTTTCTTTTCAAGATAAAATGGAAGAAGTATCCAGAGTTCCAACTTGTTATTCCACCCGAACCAGGTAAATATATTTTGCAGCATCAATTCTGGATCTACATATTTCTCGCACTCTGTATGCTCAGTACAGTATCTGATTTCTTTTCACTATCCAGGACAAAGCTTCAGAAATATTAGGTTCTGGAATCCATATGACAAAGGCATTGTACAGAATGTGAAGGAGTTTCTAGCCATCCAGCATTAAAGAACATAAAAGTTGTCAATGCTTGTTACTGCAGAATCCTTGAATAGTCGTCATTGTTCCATCCATGAAGAAAGCAGTCTCCCTTTATTATATATATTCCATCTTCTATATATATTCCAGCATTTGGAGCAACATGGCAAGCCTTTGGGAGGTATGGATTAGTACAAAAGCATTGAGATAAATTAAAATGTTTGACAAATTCAAAAACATTCTACCCGGCCCGTACAGATTCACACCAGGTCCTCCAAAATTAAGGTCAAGATGCCAGAAGTACAGCAATGATTGCTTCAAGTTCAAGCTTTACCTTAATTAATGGATTTATTGGGGGGCTGGAGTCTATGTGACCTGCAACTAAAAAAATCAATAAATTGTTATTATACTGTATTTTGTCGTCGTCGTTGTTGTTGTTAAAGACAATAGTTCTGGAATTGGATATGTGAACAATGATTAAGTGTAATAAAAGTAATCAATCTATACCAGATCCCTCTGAAATGAGTAGATTATAAGGGGAAAGTAAGCGACACAGTTTAAGGTCTTTCCATTAGAGATCTAAATGCAATTACCAGAACTATAGTTTACGTCGCAGCAATGCAACAGCCTGTAATTATAAATTATTCTTATGGTAAGGTCAACCAAAGCTCCTAGTTAAACAGACTGAATACAGATGGAAATTGACACCAGGTAATGTTTCGTATAGGTAATGTTGAGATAACCAAAGCCAATGCATAGTTCTGGTCACCAGAGCATTATAATTTTCCATGAATGGTCAATGTTTAGAATTAGTCCACGCTTTAACTTGTACCACCATATCAAACAGCTAAGCTATAGTTGACTTCATGTTCCGTGTTGCCGATTAAAGTTCATCGCTCCAAAGTCCAAACTTTGCCTGCATGTGTTGCAGAAAAGAAAAAAACTTCGCCTGCATATGTGAACTCCGAAAGTCTCCTCTCCAAAAATTTTATACCAAACGTGCTTCGAAGTTACTTTCACGTTGTTCTCCAACTCTCACTCGAGACCAAAACCTCATTTATCTTTTTGGTAAATCTGTTCGTCCCAACTCCCTTCTTGTGGGTTGGTGTTCTCAGTGTTTGTTTCTCTGTTTTCTGCTTAATCTCCTTGTTTTTGGTTTCTGGCCAGTTGATTGAGACTACGTACGTACGGTTTACTTTTGGCGCTTTTCAATGGCTTTGAGCATCCCAAGTGCTTCTGCTCGTCAGTGGAAGTATGACGTGTTTTTGAGTTTCAGGGGTGAAACTCGCCATGGTTTTGTATCCCATTTATATGATGAATTGGAAAGCACAGGAATGATTAGCACATTCATGGATGAGGAAAAGCTGGAAGTGGGGAAGGCTATTTCTCCAAATCTTGTAATGGCAATTGAAGAATCAAGGTTTGCTATAGTTGTTCTGTCGCCAAACTATGCTTCTTCTCCTTGGTGTTTGGATGAACTTGCAAAGGTTCTTCAATCCATGGAAGGGAGGGACAGAATCCTGCCAATTTTCTATCATGTGGATCCTTCTCATGTACGACATCAACTGGGGAGTTTTGCAGAAGCCTTTACTAAGCATGAAGAAAATTCTAGGCACAGCAAAGAGAAGTTGGACCAGTGGAGACTTGCTTTAAAAAATGTGGCCGATCTCTCTGGATGGGATGCAAAGAATTTGCGGTAAGAATCATATCCTTGTACTTTTGGAATTACTGTTTTCTTGAAAATTGTTTAACCCTTCGATTCCATGTTAGGTCTGAAAGAGAACTTGTTAAACGCATTGTGAAATTTGTCTGCAATAAGGCACTTCAAGTATCACCACAGCCTATTCCAATTGAGTTCAAAGCGCAGCCTACCGAATATATTGAATCAACAACACGGGCCAGGGATAAGCTTACTCAGCTGCTGAAAGATAATGAAATTACTGTCATCGGGGTTTTCGGCAAGGGAGGTGTTGGCAAGAGAACTATGGTGAAACATGTCGGCGCGCAAGCCCGAGAACTTAGGCTTGTTCATTATGTGATTAGGGCCGTTGTAGCCCAGAGCCCTGAATTGAGAAATATTCAAAGCACATTGGCCAATCAGCTGGGCTTAAAATTCGAGGAGGAGGAGACAGAAATTGGAAGAGCCGCTAGATTGAAGGAGAGGATAATGGGAGGAAATAAAATCCTCATAGTCTTGGTCGACGTTTGGCGGAGAATAGATTTGTCAAGCATAGGAATTCCCAATTACAACGAGCTTCAAAGACACAATTCCAAACTCATAGTAACCTCAAGGAGCAAAAGTGTTTGCTATTCCATGCAGTGCCAAGCAAGCATTCCTCTCTCTATCTTATCAGAAGAAGATTCTTGGAACCTTTTTGTGGAGAAATCAGGAAAGTCTTTTCATGAATCTACCGAGCTCTATGATGTAGCAAGGGCGGTAGCTAGAGAATGTGGTGGTCTCCCACTTGCACTGATAACAGTTGCTGGGGCACTTGGAGATAAAGACATAGAAGACTGGAAAGAAGCAGCTCAACGACTAGACAGGTCGCAAACAGTCAATCTTGAGGATGAGGGAGATGTATACAAATGCATAAAGTTCAGCTATGATTACTTGAGATCTGATGATGCCAAATCATTCTTCTTGCTATGCTGTCTATTCCCAGAAGACTATGACATCCCATTCGAAGACTTGCTCAAGTATGCAATCGGGAAAGGGTTGCTTCAAGATGCCAACACAATCCAAGAAGCCAGAGCAACAGCAAATTTGGTGATCAAGTCCCTCAAAGCTTTCAGCCTACTTTTGGAAGGTACAAAGGAGGGATGTGTAAGGATGCATGATGTAGTGCGGGATGTAGCCCTGTCGATTTCGTTTTCTGAAGAAGGTCATAAATTTTTGGTAAAAGCTGGTTGTGAATTACAGCATTGGCCAAGGATTAAAGCGCATGGAGGCTATTCTGCAATCTCACTAATGAGGAACAAAATTTGCAAGCTTCCCAGAGAGTTGGTAAGCTCAAAACTCCAGATTTTATTACTACAAAATAACGCTGGTATATGTGCGATCCCAAACAACTTTTTTCAAAGTATGAATGGACTGATGGTCCTAGATCTTAGCTTCACCAGTATCTCATGTCTACCCCGATCCTTCACTCACCTAACCAATCTCCGAGGTTTGTATTTGGATTATTGCAATAAGATGATTGATATATCCATATTCTTAAACTTGAAGAAACTTGAGATTCTTAGTATGAAAGAATTTCCTCTTGAGGAGTTGCCATTAGAAATAGGAGAGTTGACCAATCTAAGGATGCTCGACTTAAGTGGGAGTTACAATATTGGTAGCATTCCATGTAATATAATGTCAAGATTGTATAAATTGGAAGAACTGTACATGCAAGGTAATTTTGGGGACTGGGGAGGAGGACCATACAAAACTAATGCTGGTTTTGATGAGTTGATTGGCTTGCAATATTTAAACATTGTGAAGCTTCGCATATCTGATGCACAATGCTTGCCTACAAATGTTGTATTCAATTTCAATTGGTTAATTTTCGATATATGTATCAGTAGAGAATCACCATCTAGAGACTACTCTTCAAAACCTTACTGTTCACATGATCTTTCAAGAACCTTGACTCTTAGCACAACAATCAACACCTTACCTGATTGGTTTATCAAAGTGGTAGCAGAGAAAGCAGAGAAACTACAGTACCTAAAGTGCAAAGGCCTAAAGAACATCCTTGTGGAACATGACAGAGGGAGGTTACATGGACTGAAGTATCTAGCTGTAATTGGGCCCCATGAGTACTTGGCAGTGTTGATGGAAACAATAACACGGGTGACAAATGTATCTGTGTTCAAGAACTTGGAAGAGTTGCATCTCCTTGGTGTGAGTTGTCTGAAGGAGTTATGTGTGGGTGAATTACCACTTGGGTCTCTATTCAATCTCAAGTCATTAAAGGTGGAATATTGCCATGACTTGGTGAATGCACTTTTGTCATCAAATTTGTTGCAAAGACTACAAAATCTGGAAAAACTTCATTGTGAAGACATGAATGTTATGGAGTATGTGTTTGGATTCGAAGGGCTGGAGCCAGAAGACATTATCTTGCCAAAATTGAGGGAGATGATACTGTGGGATCTAGAAAAACTAATAAGCCTATGGAGTGGTCCTGCTCCAAATGCAGTCTTCCATAATCTTAAAAGTTTGGCAGTCTCAGGTTGCAAAAAACTTGAAAGTCTCTTTACATATGAGGTAGCTAAATGTCTTTTGCAATTGGAAGACCTTTCGGTAACTCAATGTCCTAGCTTGGACATGGTTATTAAACCAAGCAAGGAAGTAGTGGACAAGAAGATCATTTTTCCAGAATTGAAGAACTTAGCTTTGTCGTATCTTCCACGGATCACTAGGTTCTGCGGTAGTGGAATTGCTACTATGGAGTGCCCTTCATTGGAACATTTGCATGTGCAGGACTGCCCCCATTTTACAACCTCTACTTCTGACTTCCACTGCTTGAAGCAATTTCAAGTCAATGATCTACGACATTTGAGGTATAATAAACTTCATTAGTCCCACATAAATTGCTTTGCCTTTTTTCCTTTTTTCTGATTCAGGTTTCATAAAATTCCGACCATGCCATATGTTTCCAAGGACATGCATACTCGATCGGTTTGCAAGATATAATTCTGATTGCATTCAAACTTTTGATGCATCCCTAAATTTGTTTAATATTTATGATTAATTTGCTCTGTCAATCTTTGAATACTGAGCATTAGTATCTTTGAATACATGTATAAATAAGTATACTCAAATTTCAAAAATAGGGATTCTTGTGAATCCTGATACACTACATATTCAATCATGTTTATCTTAGCTTGAGTAATGTACTATGATGTTCTTGTTCCTTAATTAATAATCATTTTTTACTTTTTGCTTTGTTGTTCTCCCCCGTTTTGTTGTGTTTTTTTGGTGTGGGAATGGTCTTGTGTTTTAAGCTTGCTGGACTTTGTACGTAGTTCTTGGTTTCCTGGCAAGCGTTTTGCTTCCACGCTCTCTTCATTAATATATTTTGATGCTGCATTTTGCTTTAGAATTCTGACATTGCTTTTGCTTCTACCTTTCTCTTTTTTACTTCCCCTCTCTCTAAACGAATCAGAATGAGCAAAGACATGGACAACATCAATTTAGCTGGCCAGCATACCAAGGACATCCTTGAGAGCTTACCTCAGAATGTCAGAAAGCGGGTTGAGGTCATTAGAGAAATTGAGAACCAACATCATGAATTAGAGGCAGAGTTTTTCAAGGAGAGAGCTTTACTTGAAGCTAAGTATCATAAATTATATCAACCTCTCTACAGCAAGCGATACTTGATTGTGAATGGTGTTGTTGAAGCTGAAGGAGGTGCCACTGAAGCAGCAGCAGATCAAGAGGACAAAACTGCAAAAGAGAGGGGAGTGCCTGATTTCTGGCTCAATGCATTGAAGAACAATGAATTGCTGGCCAAGGAGATTACTGAGCATGATGAAGGAGCTCTTAAATATCTGAGAGATATCAAGTGGTTTAAGATACATAATTCCAAGGGGTTCAAACTTCAGTTCTACTTTGACACCAATCCATTTTTCAAAAACTCTGTTTTGACAAAGACATATCACATGATTGATGAAGATGAACCAAATAACGTAGCAGGGACGGAGATTGAATGGTATCCAGCAAAATGCCTGACACAGAAGATTCTTAAGAAGAAGCGTAAGAAGGGATCGAAGAATTCTAAGCTTCTGACTAAAACTGAAAATTGTAAGAGTTTCTTCAATTTCTTTAGACCACCTCAAGTCTCCAAGGACGATGAAGTTATTGATGAATTTGCTGCCGAGGAACTCAAAAACCTGAAGAAACAAGACTATGATGTCGGGTCAACCATTTGTTATAAGATCATCCCACATGCAGTTTCGTGGTTTACTGGAGAAGCTTTTTAGGAATATGATTTGGGAGACTTGGAAGTTCCCAACATTCGTGATGAAGTTGATAGGCAATGCTTCTGATTTGTTGAAGCATGTTAGAATGTTGGAAATTCCAAACAATGTTTTAGTTGCTTGTATATCTACTTATCGAGGACCCTTATCAAATTGTTTGATTTCAAATTGAGTATTAGATTGTGGGAAGCTCGTATTCTGCTAATAAGAAAGCTGATATGCAGTTATGCAGATCATTAGAAATACTAGAAACCCTTATTTTGAAGAAAATTAGAATGGGGAAATAACATTAGATGGTTCTGATAGAAGGTCAGGTCTTTTTGAAGCAAATTTAACTTTCTAAAAAGATTGCCAAACACTTCTCTATTCCAGACAATCAACTGATGAGAGAAAGCACCAGTAGTAGCCAAGAAATTCTTAACGGGGTTAGGATCAACATTTTGGGACCAGATGCGGTTAGTAATGACAGGTTCCGCCCCGAAATCTCACCCTGAAATCCGATGTGGCCCTGTGGGACCCACTTTCCAAGAAAAATTTTACCGAAAATTTCGGCAGAACGTCCCCTAAAAGTGGACAACCCAAAACCTATTAAAACAAATTTACACTTCTAAACAAACATCATTAATCTCTTGGAGCCACCCTGCTCCCCAAACCACAACAACTCCACAATAAACAACTGAAAACCGAAATACAATATATTCCAAATACACAAATGTATCTTCCAAACTTTAAAACAATTGTCCCACAGGTTATCAGAGTAGTCTAAAAGGAAAAGAATTCAAAATACAAGTAGGTTCAATGATTAACATACAATATGAAAACAACAGCAGCAGATGCTATGCCCCGAATCCTACTATGCCGAACCAGCTACTCTGCAGAATGAGTATTTGAAACCGAAGGGCCCAGGGGGAAAGTACATAAAAATGTTAGCGTAAGTGGACAAAAATAAGTAATTGTAAAGAAAAGGGATTTTATACTTTCCCACGTTTATTCCTTTAAAAAACCTGATGCATGCAACAATTAAGGAAAGTAATCTAAATGATGTTCAGCTCAAGAAAACCGACCCTGCTAGTCACAAACAACTAAGTAAAAAGACTGAAACTCCGGTACTCAAGAAAATAAGACCACAACCCCGTTGATTGAACAAGATCGGACTAATCCCACTAGTCAAGTAATAGAAGGATATGGGGAAGAAAATATCACCATGTAATGAAAGGAGCCTTACAGGCTCTATGCTAAACTCACCCACAAACACATAGTAAGCAGAGAGAAGTAATAATAATGCTCGACTACACCCACGTGAGGAGGAGAACTAAATAAATCGACCCATGGTTAAGAAAACAATAGAAAACCGAAAACAAGTAAAGCTTCCCCAAAATCTCGCAAATGAAATCATGAGTACGATTCCCAACCATACTCGAAAAAATCTCATGAGAAAATAAATGAATCAACGACGTGTCCCACACGCCAAGATATTCACGAATCCATAAACCAATAAGTGAGAAGTAAACCACTCAAGGGGAATTTGGGTGAAGAGAATTATAGGACCATGGTCTGAGCCTATAATAGGAAGCGACAAATGTGTAATTTCGTCGCTTTTGACAATCAATAAAACACATTAAGCGACAACCCAAAGTCGTCGCATTCAATTAACGAGAAATTAGACTTTTTACGACAACTTTTGATTGTCACCAATGACATTTTCTTTTGTAGTGAGAGGTTGGATAGTGTTGTAGTCAATCCCAGTTGACTACAGCTTTATCCAAATTCCTCTATAGAGAACCTTCCCATTATAGGCTCAGACCATGGTCCTATAATTCTCATTACTTTACCCATTAGAAACACTAACACTAGACGCTCTAAATTTGAAGATGAGCCAATCACCCTAATTTTATTAACACTACTTGTTACGTTCCATATCTCAATCTACTGGTTTACTAGTCATTTGGATGGTAGACGACAATTACTTTCACCTTTTACTTTGTTTCGATACTTTTAGTGGTCCTAAAAGTTGATTTTTTGTTTGGATAAGTTTTTGAGAAATTTTCTTGATAAAAGTAGTAGAGGACATTAAACCAAGTCCATGCATATGTGGTACGCAAAAATCAGAATTCTAATGCGAAAGTTATTGATACCGGAATATAGCAGCTGGAAGTAACTTACTGCTGCAAGATAGGACAGCTGATAGGTTATGCTCGCCACTCCAAGGAATCCACCAAGAAGATAAGAGCAAACTCGCCACTCTAGGAATCCACTTGAGAGATAAGAGTTTAAATAACAATTGGGAAGAACTTCTTCTCCAATATGAATTCTTATTTCTGATAAAAGTCAAGTCTGTCCACAATTGAAAGCAGATCCCCCTTTTGTAGGGTAAGGCTAGGAAAACAGAAAGACTACTTATTCAAACTTGAAAATAAAGATAGCTATTTTTAGCCTTGACTGCAGCTTCACCAATGTTTCTTAATTCCAAGGTCTGGGAACTCCATATCTGAATTAAATGTTCCTTGGAACTCAGTTCTTTCAACCAATGCTTCTAATCCTCTGTTATGTCCAGATTCAAAGTCTTCCTCGTTATCATTCGCTTCCGCTTCGCATGAACTCGTCACTGAGTTCTCTTCACAGTCATTCCCATAGTATGGAGAAAGATCCGCAACATTGAAAGTTGCTTGGACACCATAGTTTCCAGGGAGTTCAATCTTGTAAGCATTGTTGTTAATGCGTTGGAGTACCTTAAAAGGACCATCTGCTCTAGGCTTCAGCTTGCCATGCCTTCCTCTAGGGAACCTCTCTTTGCGAAGATGAATCCACACCAGATCCCCTTCTTTGAAAACAGCTGGCTTCCGGTGTTTGTTGGCTTGAGCTTGATATTTAGCATTTTTCTGGAGTATATTCTTTCGCACTTGCTCATGTAACTGCTTGATGTTCTTGGCTTGCTCTGCCGCATCACTGCTGAATTGAACTGTTGTTGGGAGAGGAGCTAAGTCCAAAGGACTCATTGGATTTCTTCCATAGACAACAAAAAAAGGACTGGTACCAGTTGTTTGACTGGGAGATCGGTTGTAAGCAAATTCAGCTTGTGCCAAGATCAAGTCCCACTGACGCAGATTCTTTCCAACCAAACTTCGCAACAAGTTACCTAGGCTACGGTTGACAACCACTACAACAGAAATGCTAATTTGCGAGGAACAAATTTGTCGCTGAAAACTCTGATTTCCTCGCCGTAGTGTTTTCGCGAGGAAAATATTTTGGTCACCAGTTCCTCGCGGTAGGGTGGTCAAGAAAAGTTTCCGCGAGAAAAATACTATTTCCTCGCCAATCCTTTTTCTCGATGAATATATTTTTTTCTCGCCGTTATTCCTTAGCTACAATTTTTTTCCTCACCTAAACTCATACTTTTTTCTCACTAAAAATTTCTGAAGACCAGAAAATAGTCGTTAAATATATTTCCCGATAAAATAAATTTCATCGCTAAAGTATTATTTCCTCGCTAATGATATGTAAATAATTTAGAAATTATAAATAATAAAAAAATTGAAAAAACATTTTCGTCGTTGTAGGTATCTTTTGGCAAGGAAGTCTTTCCTCACTATAAGCAATCTTTAACGAGGAAATGTATTTTCATCCTTATATGTATCTTGTACGAAGGAAAACTATTCCTCGCCAAATGTACTCAATGACGAGGAAATTTACATCTGTCGATGTAGGTTATATGGTGTATTCCTCGCCAAAAGTACTCAATGACGAGGAACTTTACATTTGTCGATATAGGTTATAAGGTTTATAGCGAGGAAATTTACTTTTG
This sequence comes from Rosa rugosa, assembly GCF_958449725.1. NCBI lineage: Eukaryota > Viridiplantae > Streptophyta > Magnoliopsida > Rosales > Rosaceae > Rosa > Rosa rugosa. Next base: position 15,353,101 of record NC_084821.1, on the reverse strand, counting down.
TCGTTGTAGGTTGTATTTGCTATAGCGAGGAAATTTATTTTTATCGTTGTAAGTTGTATAGTCTATAGCGAGGAAATTTATCTTTTGTCGTTGTAGGTTGTATAGTCTATAGCGAGGAATTTTACTTTTGTCGTTGTAGGTTGTATAGTCTATGGCGAGGAAATTTACTTTTGACGTTGTAGGTTGTATAGTCTATAGCGAGGAATTTTACTTTTGTCGTTGCAGGTTGTATAGTCTATAGCGAGAAAATTTACTTTCATCGCGGTAGATACTATATTCTATAGCGAGGAAATTTACTTTTTGTCGTTGTAAGTTGTATAACCTATAGCGATGAAATTTACTTTCATCGTCATACATAATATAATATTTAACGAGGAAATTTATTTTTGTCGTCATAAGTTGTGTATTGTATAGCGATGAAATTTATTTTCGTCGTTATACATTCTATAGCATATAGCGAGGAAATTCTTTTTTGTTACAATTGATTGCTTATTACGAGGAAAATACATATGGTTTTGTCACCGATTGTTCTCTACCATATTACATGAAAATATTTAAAACTAATTGAAATAGTCAAACCAATAATAGCATAATTGAGTCCATCTTCTACAGAATTTTCGCATGACTGATCAGTAGTTTGCACACGAGAGCGTTTACTCATTGCACTACCTGTTATTACACACACATGTTAAATTAATCAATATGAGTCAAATAAATAAGTTAAATCTAACTTTCTGTAAATATTGTTGTAGCAAAACAAAAATTGAAGAATTACCTGAAGTAGAACTGGATCCATTTGGGCATGGTTGATCAGTAGTTTGCACACGAGAGCGTTTACTCGGTGCATTACCTGTTGTTATACATACATGTTAAATTAAATTATTAATTAATCAATCAACTAAATGAATAAACTTATAAAAAAAATACAATACATACCAGTAGTAGCCTTTTGGATGTTAGACACATTGGAACAGCATATCTTGTGATACTATTATAAAAAATGCAAAATCAACAAATAACAAACTTCTCTGTAAAAAAGAAAAGTTCTTCGTTATTTCCTCCCAAACAAATAACGATGCAATCATTATTTCCTCCCTAATTGCTTCTTGTGACGAGGAAATAGTTCCTCGTAAAAGACGGACTTTTAGCAAGGAAACCATAATTTTGTCGCCTTTGAATTTGGCGGGTTTTACATAATTTTCCGCCAAACAAATAACGACGAAATCCTTATTTCCTCCCTAATTGCTTCTTTTGACAAGGAAATAGTTCCTCGTAAAAGACGGATTTTTAGCGAGGAAACCATACTTTTGTCGCCCTTGAATTTGGAGGGTTTTACATAATTTTCCGCCAAACAAATAACGACGAAATCGTTATTTCCTCCCTAATTGCTTCATTTGACGAGGAAATAGTTCCTCGTAAAAGACGAACTTTTAGCGAGGAAACCATACTTTTGTCGCCCTTGAATTTGGCGGGTTTTACATAATTTTCCGCCAAACAAATAATGACGAAATCATTATTTCCTCCCTAATTGCTTCTTTTGACGAGGAAATAGTTCCTCGTAAAACACGTGCTTTTAGCAAGGAAACCATAGTTTTGTCACCATTGAATTTGGCGGGTTTTACATAATTTTCCACCAAAGTAATAACGACGATATCGTTATTTCCTCCCTAATTGCTTCTTTTGACGAGGAAATAATTCCTCGTAAAACACGTACTTTTAGCGAGGAAACCATAGTTTTGTCACCATTGGATTTGGCGGGTTTTACATAATTTTCCGCCAAAGTAATAACGACGAAATCGTTATTTCCTCGTTGAATATTGTTTTCGCGATGAAAACATTCCTCACCCAAGTTTCATATTTCCTCGCTAATAACATGATGATTTAGACGATCAAATTATGGTCACCTTTAGTGATGAACTAAAATATTCATCGTAGAAAGTGGTGTATAGTGAGGAAAATATGTTTCTCGCAGAAAACCTAATGATATTTTGTGAGGAATCAAAATATTCCTCGTAAAAAGTGACATTTACTGAGGAAAATAAATTCCTCGCAAAAAAATTAGTCGCTAAAAAGCCTTTCTGTTGTAGTGAACTTCAATTTGCCCATCAGTTTGAGGGTGATGAGAAGAACTGAACTGTAGCTTGGTTCCCATCTTCCTCCATAAAGTGTGCCAAAAATGCCCAACAAATTTTGAATCCCGATCAGAAGTGATTGTTTTTGGAATGCCATGAAGTTTGACAACTTCTCTGAAGTATAAATCAGCAACATTAGAAGCATCATTGGTTTTATTACATGGTATGAAATGGGTCATTTTTGAAAATCTATCAACCACCACCATGACTGAATCCTTGTTCCTCTGAGTCCGGGGCAAACCCGTCACAAAATCAAGGCTAACATCTTCCCAAGGAGCTGTGGGAACCGGCAGAGGAGTGTACAACCCTGTATTCTGACCTTGGGTTTTGGCCATATGACAAGTTCTGCATCTTTTAATATGCCGAGCAACATCCCGCTCCAATCGAGGCCAATAAAAATGCTCCTTGACTAGTGAAAGAGTCTTATCTCTACCAAAGTGTCCAGCTAAACCTCTAGCATGTGTTTCAGCAATTATGTTTTCTCGCAAGGACCCCTCAGGAATGCAGAGTCTATTTCCTTTGAAAAGATAGCCTTCTTGTAACAAATAAGAGCCAACAGGACCCTTAGAACAATTAGTCCAGACTTGCTTAAAGAATGGATCTTCCGCGTATTGCTCCTTAAGAATTTCAAACCCTGAAATTTTAACTTGCATTGTATTTAGAAAGGAATGTCTCCTGCTCAATGCATCTGCTACTTGATTCAACCTCCCAGACTTATGCTTGATATGAAAAGTATAGGCTTGCAAAAATTCCACCCATTTAGCATGTCTGTTATTCAACTTATGCTGTCCATTAATGAACCTCAAAGCCTCATGATCAGAAAAAGAATGAACTCCTTGCAAATAAGATAATGCCTCTAATGATTTAAAGCTCGAATAATGGCATAGAATTCTTTATCATAAGTAGAGTACCTGGTGCGAGAATGATTCAACTTCTCACTGAAAAAGGCAACAGGTTTACCCTCTTGACTGAGGACAGCACCAATCCACACATTTGAAGCATCACAATCCACTTCAAAAACCTTGCTGAAATCAGGAAGCACTAAGATTGGGGCTTCTGTCATTTTTTTCTTTATTAACTCAAAACTCTGCTGCGCTTTTGTGTTCCACTGAAACTTTCCTCCTTTCAAACACTCTGTTATTGGAGCTATAATGGTGCTGAACTCTTTTACGAATCGTCGATAAAAAGAAGCCAAGTCATGGAAGCTTCTGATGTCATGAAGTGTCGTAGGAATAGGCCAATTGACAATTGCTTCGACCTTGGTTGGATCCATTGTGATTCCATTGCAGGAGATGACATATCCCAAAAAGATTAATTGGGAGGTCAGAAACTCACACTTCTTTAGGTTCACAAATAGCTTTTGCTCCCGTAACATCTGCAATACTTGTTGTAGGTGTCTAAGATGAGAACTTTGGTCTTTGTTGTAAATGAGAATGTCGTCAAAGTAGACAACCACAAATTGACCAATAAAAGACTTAAAAATGTGATTCATAAGCCTCATGAACGTGCTAGGGGCATTAGACAATCCAAAAGGCATTACCATCCATTCATACAAACCATCTCGAGTCTTGAAAGCAGTCTTCCACTCATCTCCTAGTCTCATGCGAATTTGATGATAACCACTTCGCAAGTCAATTTTGGAGAAGATTGTAGCTCCATGAAGCTGGTCAAGTAGATCATCAAGCCGAGGAATAGGGAATCAGTACTTGATGGTGATTTTATTCATTGCTCTACTGTCCACACACATCCTCCATGATCCGTCTTTCTTAGGTACAAGTAAAGCTGGTACAGCACATGGACTCATGCTTCTCCTGATCAACCCCTTAGACATCAACTCATCTACTTGCTTTTGCAATTCTTCAAATTCCTTAGGATTCATTCGGTACGCTGCCTTGTTAGGAATGATAGCTCCTGGAACAAAATCAATATGATGTTGGATACCTCTCATTGGGGGAAACCCAGCAGGAATTTCGTCAATGACAACGTCACTAAACTTGTCAAACATCTTTTGCAACTCTAGTGAAGGTTCTGGATGCTCTTGGGGTGCTTCCAAAATCACAAGCATAAAAACTGCACTTTGTCCTTGTAGCTCTTCAAGAAATTCTGATCTTGAAAGCAGGTTGTTATTCCTGCTCCTTCTACTCACAACATCATCAGATTTCTTAGCAGGTTCTAGCCTTTTTGAAGCTTCAATTTCCTTCGTAGGACCAAGAATAATCTTTGCTCCTTCCTTCTCAAAAGTGTAGGTATTTTTGTACCCATCATGAACAACCTTTCTGTCATATTGCCACGGCCTTCCCAGCAATAAATGACACGCATCCATGGGAACAACATCACACCAAACTTCGTCTTTATAAATTGGACCAATTGAAAACTGAACTAAACACTTTTTGTCAACCCTTACCTCATTTCCTTTTCGTAACCAGGATAGCTTGTAAGGCCGAGGGTGTTTCTCAGTGTTGAGATTTAATTTCTCCACCATGGTAGTAGCAACCACATTTTCGCAGCTCCCTCCATCAATGATAACTTCACAAACTTTACCATGAGCAGTGCACCTTGTATGAAAAAGATTGTTTCGCTGTGACTGATCTTCCTCTACAAGAGAAGTGTTTAGGCTACGACGAACCACTAAACTTGTCCCTTGATCTCCATATGTGACTCCTTCATCAAAGATAGGTTCATTGTTCCCTGCAAATCCTTCTTCTTCAGTGTCCTCCTCAACTTCTTCCACAAGAGATACAATTCTGCGATTAGGACACTCTGAGGCAATATGTCCCAATCCTTGACGTTTGAAACATCGACGCGAGCTAGTACTCGAAGAACTGGGCTGCTGCTTATGACCAGATCCGTTTTCACCCTTAGATGAGGTCTTGGATAAAGGTTTGGCAGCTTGTGAAACCTTGGAATAAGAATCATTTCCTTTGCTAGTTGAGGCATCACGGCCTGAGTACCGAAAGCTACCGCCACGAGTTCCTTTCTGCTGTTTTTCAACTTTGAGGGCCAACTTACAGACATCATTGAAGGTCCAATACTGCTGCAACTGAACCACATTACCAATCTCAGGTCTCAAACCCCCAAGATACCGAGCTATAGTCTGTTCTTCTGGCTCCACTAGATCGCATTTAATCATGAGATCCTCATATTCTCCAGTAAAATCTTCTACAGACATCTCCTTTTGTTTAAAATTGTGGAACTTGAGGAAGTTATCTTGCCGATAGTTTTCTGGCAAATACTTTCTCTTCAATTCTCTTTTCATCTTCTCCCAAGTCACTATCTTGCCTCTTCCTTCTCGAGCTCTCTGACTCTTAAGTTTTTCCCACCAAGAGGAGGCACGTTTCCTCAACTTCACAGCAGCAATTTTCACCTTTCGATGATCTGCAACTTCCTTCAAATCAAATATTCTCTCCACAGTATGAAGCCAATAAATGAACTCATCAGGTTGTGAACGACCCTCAAACTCTGGAATGTCTACCCTGATATCAAAATCTCGTTGCCGATGATGATTTCTTCTAGGACGAGTAGGAGGAGAATCCTCTTCACTGGAATTTCGACTTGAGGCTCGGTGGAAAGGATTTTCATCATCACCATCTTCGCTGGTTACTTCATCTTCTGTGTCATGAAGATTACGTCGATCCAAACGTTCTTGAAGTTCCTGCACTTGACTCTTTAATTCTTCGATCTCAAGGTCTCGATCACGAAATTCATCATTTTGCAACCGGCGACCACCACGACCATGTCCACCACGACGCCCAGCCATCTGCTCTGATACCAGAACTGATACCGGAATATAGCAGCTGGAAGTAACTTACTGCTGGAAGATAGGACAGCTGATAGGTTATGCTCGCCACTCCAAGGAATCCACCAATAAGATAAGAGCAAACTCGCCACTCTAGGAATCCACCTGAGAGATAATAGTTTAAATAACAATTGGGAAGAACTTCTTCTCCAATATGAATTCTTATTTCTGATAAAAGTCAAGTCTGTCCACAATTGAAAGCAGATCCCCCTTTTGTAGGGTAAGGCTAGGAAAACAGAAAGACTACTTATTCAAACTTGAAAATAAAGATAGCTATTTTTAGCCTTGACTGCAGCTTCACCAATGTTTCTTAATTCCAAGGTCTGGGAACTCCATATCTGAATTAAATGTTCCTTGGAACTCAATTCTTTCAACCAATGCTTCTAATCCTCTGTTATGTCCAGATTTAAAGTCTTCCTTGTTATTAGTTATAGCCGAAAAACTAAAGTTACTGTTCATGGTAATTTGATTTAAAACGGAAAATTACTGTGGTAGGTTTCCATTTCCGGAAACCTACCCACTCGGTAACTCTCTCTCTCCCTCTCTTCGGCCTCTCTAGTTTTTCCGGCGTTTCTTCGCCGTTCAGCCATCAATCGGCTACACCCACGTGAGGAGGAGAACTAAATAAATTGACCCATGGTGAAGAAAACAATAGAAAACTGAAAACAAGTAAAGCGTCCCCAAAATCTTGCAAATGAAATCATGAGTACGATTCCCAACCGTACTCGGAAAAATCTCATGAGAAAACAAATGAATCAACGACGTGTCCCACACGCCAAGATATTCACGAATCCATAAACCAATAAGTGAGAAATAATAGATATATACTCAGGTAAGTCAGCTTGAAGACTACTCCGGTCCTGGTTCTGCAACTGGAAGGAGAAGAGGAAGTGGGTGCCCAAATCAAATATGTTTTTTTTTTTGGGTAAAATGGGGCAGAAGGCCCATAAAGAAAGAAAGGAAAAAAAAGTTTTATTGGGGAGCAATAGACGTCTATTGGGGGGCAATAAATGTTTTGAATTGATATAATCTCCTCGTTTTTTTCCTTAATTGAAGTTTTATTTGTCTAATTTTACGGAGATTAGTTACCATTCCAGTGACCGAATGTTCTATTAGGGGGCAATAGACATCTATTGGAAGGCAATACAGACTTATTCAGGAGACAGTAAACCTCTCCGGCCCCATATGAGATCTACACTAACCTCTTTGGAGACTTCCGGCGAGGTTTCATAAACCTCTATTGCCCCCCCAATAGACATCTATTGGAGGGCAATCGAGGTTTATTGCCCCTCGATTGGGGGGCGATAGACGTCTTTGGGGGCAATAAATCTTTCCGGCGACCTCTTTGGGGACTTCCGGCGAGGTTTTCGTAGAAGTCTGGTGGGCGTCGGCTGGTGACAGGATTCCGGCAACCGGTGACCAGAATCTGGCGACCGTTGACCGGAATCCGGGGATCTTGACGGGAATCCAGGAACCGGTGACGGAACTCTGGCGAAGTCTCTATAATTTCTCTCTCTCTCTCTCTAAGTAACAAAGGAGTGAGGGTAAAATAGTCTAAAAAAAACATAAAAAAAAACTTACTGGGGTATTAGAGAAGACTTGCTTAGAGTGTTTTGGGTAAGGGGGAATTAAAAAAAACTTAATGGGGTAAGTGGGAAAAAAATCCCTAGAAATGGGGTAAATGGACAAAATCCCTTTTTTTTTTATTCCTCCACATAACCTCTATATTTCATAATGTATGTTTCTCTATGAATAATCGAATAAATTTTTGATTTTTTTCTCTTATCACATTTTACAGATATTTCTTCATTTTATCGGGATATATCTCAAATATCTAATATATCGGAGATATTTGACAATATATATTGGAGAAATTTTAGAGAGACAATGAAAGATAAGATAGTTTTCCTTTATAATAAATCCGTCCCTCCAAACAGGAATATATTGGAGATTCTGCAGATATTTTAATCCTTGCTCCATGCCTATTTATTTGATCGATTGATTTCATTTACACAAGAAAATGATGATTTTGTACTCGTTATTAATCCTCAATAAGATTTTAGACTTTCTCCTAAAATAAATAAAATTTGACTAGAATTAGAATCATATTCTAGTAAGGAATATATTATCTAATCAAACTATAAGTAAAATAATTTAACTAGGAAAGAAAATTTTCACGTCGACAAGAAAATACAACGATGAAGTACCACTAGTTGCACAAACAATAAATGACAATTCATATAAGTCGTTGCCTAATTGGTTTTCGACTGGAAAGTTCATGTTGTCACATAATCATTAAGCAACAAACCGTATAATTCATTGCATAACTGGTATTTTGTTGGAAAATTAAAGTTGTCACATAAACTTTCGCCGACAACTTGTACAAGTCGTCGTCTAATTAGTTTTCAGCGAGGAAGTTCAAGTTGTCAAACAAACATTAAGCGACAACCTATAGAATTTGTCACCTAACTGGTCTTTTGCAAGAAATTAAAGTTGTCACATAAACTTTAACCGACAACTGATAGAAATCGTTGCCTAATTGGTTTTTAGAAAGAAATTTCAAGTTGTCACATAAACATTAAGCGACAACCCGTACAGGTCGTTGCCTAATTGGTCTTTTGCGAGAAAATTAAAGTTTTCACATAAAACATTAACCAACAACTCGTAGAAGTCATCGCCTAATTTGTTTTCAGTGAGGAAGTCCAAGTTGTCATATAATCATTAAGTGACAACTTGTAGAAGTTGTTGCTTAATTGTTTTTTTGCAAGAAAATTAAAGTTTGTCACATAAACATTAACCGACAACTAGTATAAATCGTCGCCTAATTAGTTTTCAGTGAGGAAGTTCAAATTGTCACATAAACATTAAACGACAACCCGTTAAAGTTGTTGCCCAATTGATTTCAACGAGGAAGTTAAGGTTGTCACATAAGCATTAACCGACAAATCACAGAATTTGTCGTTGAATCAGTCTTTGGCGACAAAAATCTAGTTTACACATAAAAATTAAGCGACAATCCGCATAAGTCATCCTCTAATTAATCTTTTGCGAGGAAATCAAAGCTGTAACATAAACATTAACCGACAATTGGTAGAAATTGTTGCCTAATTGACATTTTGTGAGGAATTGAGTGTCGCATAATGTCATATGGGCGACAACTGTAAATTTCTTGCAAACACATACTTTATGGGATAAATTGGTTGTCGCTGATGGAATCATGTGCGACAACTGAAAATTCCTCGTATTTGCCAAGCTTTTGCGACGAATTTTGGGTTGTCTTAATAAAGTTCCTCGCTTTTGCTATTTTCTCTCGTAGTCTCATAGTCACGGTGTGATCTTTGTGTTTGTTGGTCCAGGTGAAAGGTATATCCTTAGCCTTGACAGAAGTCATTTGAGTATCATTCAGAAAGCTAACAAAATTCCTAACAAAATTCTGCACATACATATTAAAAGGGGAATTTCCACCATATTTTTCCTCAATCAATTCGGTCTTTGTGGTTGGACTCTATTACAGATTTCTGACCACATTCTCCATAGGGTCTCTCTTATCTCTTCTTTCTCCGAGCTCGGGTTATGGAAGAAGGAGAAGAAGGAACTGAAAAGAAAGTATCAACAACAACCGGTTTTATTACGGGACAGCTCATGATGTTCATATTGATCTAGCTGAGCAGAGATTATACTATACGTGTCCTTTGGCTTAAGTTACGGTATAAAGGAGACTATTTCAACGTACATATATAGTTAGGATGTGTAATTATGAACATGATACATTGAATGGGTTATGGTCTTCCCTTTAGAGATCTTTCGTAACAAGTTATGACGTAACAGCAATCCAACAGCTTGAAATTATACAAATTCTTCTATAAGGATATAAAGTCTCAAATAGAAAATCAAACCAGTAAGGCAAATTCAACATTAAGAGTGTGTTTGGATGAGAGAAAAAATGATGGAATTTAATTGAAAGTGAGGATTTCATAATTCCTAAAAGCCAATTCTCTCGTTTGGCATTATCAGATTGGAAATTTTAAATTTCTCTGTGGAAAAAAAAACGAAGGAATTCGTTATTTAAATTCCTCACTTCAATTTCCACCAAAATATGTGTCATTTACGAATTCCTTTGCAGTATTCAATTTTTATTTCCAAAACAAGACTTTTTTCTATTTTATCTTTTTATTTGTTTTAAACTTTCTTAATTTATTACAAATTTCAAATCCTAAATAGATGCAACCAAACAATAGAAATTGCAATTAATGGAATTTTAGATTGATGGAGTTAAAGATTCCATCATTTATAAATTCCTACGGATTTTATAATTTTCTCATCCAAACGCACCATAAAGAGACTGACTATTGATGGAAATCAGAACTGAGAATATTGGGGTGCTGCGGTTCAAAGTCTCTAATGGAAATCTAATTTATGTAGTCCGTCATTACCCAAAAAAATAAATAAATAAATAAATAATTTAAGTAGTGTTGAGATGACGGAGCAAAAGCTTGTCTCAAATTAATGCAGCCTGCATTTCTATTTATTAGTGAACGGGTCAGTGTGCGGTCCAAATTTACTTTTGACTTGACCCAAAAGTGTCCTCAACTGTACTATTGAATTAACTAATATAGTCGGTAAATTCCCAAAAAATATAGAAAAAAAAGACTCATAGAGTGCGCAGACCATAGGCACATTGTCCCACGACCTCTTTTCTTTTCAGTGTGGTTTCTGCAATCTGCTTAATTTGCTTTATCATGACTCTGTCTTTCCTTTTTTGTTCTTCTCGTTCTCGATCAAAGCCTTTGAGCAATGCAAGTGCTTCTGCATCTCATCCCTTACCTGTTAGACCAGATCCTCAGCTCTTGGAAGATTCTGAATCAACGCAACCTAAGGATAATCTAGTACGCTTCCATTTCTTGAAGCAACCCAAGCCATGGATCACCTACACAAGCAGTTGTAAGTTACTAGGTTTTTCGATCTCTTTTCAGTCATCAGTTTCTACGTACCAGCGTACCATCTCGGTTCTTGGGTTTATTTTTTAATTTTTTTTTCCTTTTTTTTTTTTTTGTTAGTTTTAATTGCCTTGAGCACCCTAACCGCCATTTGAATCTCTTTCTTCAGCTAAAACAGCCTGGAAGCATGATGTGTTTTTGAGCTTTAGGGGTGAAGACACCCGCCATGGTTTCGTATCTCATTTATACGATGAATTGGAAAGCACCGGAAGAATTAAAACATTCAAGGATGACCAAGGGCTGCAAGCAGGGATGTCAATTTCTCCAAGTCTCCTCAGGGCGATTGAACAATCAAAGCTGGCAATTGTTGTTTTGTCGCCAAACTACGCTTCTTCTCCATGGTGTTTGGATGAGCTTACACATATATTTCAATTCATGGAAGGCAGAGACAGAATTCTGCCAATTTTTTATCATGTGGATCCAGCTGATGTACGACATCAAAGGGGGAGTTTTGCAACAGCTTTCACTAATTATGAAAGAAAGTCTAGGCAAAGCGAAGAAAAGTTGTATCAGTGGAGAGCTGCCTTAAAACAAGTGGCCGATATATCTGGGTGGAATACAAAGAACTTTGGGTAAGCATTTGGAGACTGTCTAACTAATTAGCAATCCTTCTACTCTGATTTATTATTTGCTTCATTATCATTTGACCTTGTACCTCCTTTTCATTGGTAGGTCCGAGAGTGAGCTTGTCAAACGCATTGCGAAAGATGTCAGCAGTAAAACAACACTTGAAGTTCAACAACGGCCCGTCGAAATTGATATTACCATCCCGTCCACCCGAGAGTTTAGAATATTTGAATCAACAAGACAGGCCATGGATGAGCTGATTAAGGCGCTGATAGATGATGAGGTCACCATCGCTGGGGTTTATGGCATGGGAGGTGTTGGCAAGACAACCATGGTGAGAAATGTTGCTCTACAAGCACGAAAAAATGGGCTCTTTGATCATGTGATTGTGGCTGTCGTATCCCAAGACCCCAACTTTAGAAGGAGTCAACAGCAATTGGCAGAGCAGCTCGACTTGAGATTGGAGGGGACGGAATCTGAAACAGCCGATAGATTGAAGGAGAGGATAATGGAAGGAAAGAGGATCCTTATAATCTTGGACGACATTTGGGAAAGCATAGACTTGTCACTTATAGGAATTCCCAACCCCGATGAGCTTAAGCGACGCAACTCTAAAGTCCTAATCACCACAAGAAGATTGGATGTTTGCCGCTCCATGAAGAGCCAAGCAAGTTTTCTTCTCAGTATATTATCTAAAGAAGATTCTTGGAAACTTTTTGTGGATTGTTCGAGAATATCTTTTGATGAATCTACCAATATCTATCGAGCGAGGGCGATAGTTAGAGAATGTGGTGGTCTGCCCGTTGCATTGAAAGCAATTGCACGGGCACTTCAAGATAAAGACATGGCTGAATGGAATATAGCAGTTCAACAATTGAGGGCATCTCAAATTGCCAGTCTTGATGATCAGGGTCCTGCGTTCAAATGTATAAAGTTAAGCTATGACTACTTGAGATCTGATGATGCCAAATCATTCTTCTTGCTTTGCTCCCTATTCCCAGAAGACTATGATATCCCTATCAAAGACTTGTTCAAGTATGCTATCGGGAACGGATTGCTTCGAGAAGCCGCCACAATCCAAGAAGCCAGAGATAGAGCAAATTCGGTGATCAAGTACCTCAAAGCTTCCAGCTTACTTTTGGACAGTCCAAAGGAGGGATGCGTAAAGATGCATGATGTTGTTCGGGATACAGCCAAGTCAATTCCAAGGTATGAGGATGATCATGGATTTTGCGTAAAAGCTGGTTGTGGATTAAAGGAGTTTCGAGGGACCACTGGGCATGGAGACTGCTCTGCCATCTCACTAATGATGAATGATATTGATCGGCTTCCTGAAGAGTTGGTATGTCCAAAACTCCAGATTTTGTTACTACAAAACAATGTTCATATAGATGAGATCCCAGAAACTTTTTTTTGAAGTTCGAAGGCACTAAGGGTCTTAGATATTAGCTTCTCTAGAATTTCATCACTACCCAGGTCATTTAGTTTCCTAACCAACCTCCGAGCTTTGTTTTTAGACCATTGCAATGAGTTGGTTGACATATCAATATTCGGAAACTTGAAGAAACTTGAGATTCTTAGTATGATAGAATTTCCTCTCAAGGAGTTACCAAAAGAGATGGGAAATTTGACCAATCTAAGGATGCTGGACTTAAGTGGGAGTTACAATATTGGTATATTTCCATATAGTGTGCTGTCAAGATTGTGTAAATTAGAAGAACTGTACATGCAATGTAATTCTGGGAACTGGGGAAGCAAAATTCATGGAGGAGAAGAAACTAATGTTGGTCCTGATGAGTTGATTGGCTTGCCACTTTTAAACACCGTGAAGCTTCGCATATCTGATGCAGAATGCTTGCCTAAAAATCTTTTCTGGGATTGGCATTTGTTACCTTTGATATATGTATCAGCAGAGAACCACCATCTAGAGAACCAATTTTCTCACACGATCATTCAAGGACCCTGACTCTTAACACAACAATCAACAGCTTACCAGATTGGTTTATCAACACAGTGACAGAGAAAGCAGTGAAACTACAGTACCTAAAGTGCAGGGGATTAAAGAACATTCTTGTGGAACATAACAGAGGCAGATTACATGGACTGAAGAATCTTGCTGTAATTGGTCCACATGAGAACTTGGAAGTGTTGATGGAAACAATAACACTGGTGCCGAATAAACCTGTGTTTGAGAAGTTGGAAGAGTTGCATCTCCTTGGTGTGAGTTGCCTGAAGGAATTATGTGTTGGTGAATTACCCGTTGGGTCTCTATGCAATCTCAAGTTATTCAAGGTGGAATATTGCCATGACTTGGTAAAGACACTCTTACCATCAAATTTTTGGCAGAGACTACACAATATGGAAAAACTAATTTGTGAAGATATGAATCAAATGGAGTATGTTTTTGGATCCAAGGGGATGGAGTCAGAAGATATTATCTTGATAAAATTGAGAGAGATGATATTGTGGAATCTAGAGAATCTAATAGGCATATGCAATGGTCCTGCTCCAAATGCAGTCTTCCATAGTCTTAAAAGTTTGGCAGTATATGGGTGCAAGAAACTGAAACATCTGTTCACATACGATATAGCTCATTGTCTTTTGCATTTGGAAGATCTTTCGGTGACTCAGTGTTCTAGCTTGGACAGGGTTATCGAACCTAGCAAGGAAACAGTCAACAAGAAGATGGTTTTTCCTGAATTGAAAAACTTAGCTTTGTCATATCTTCCACAGCTCACAAGGTTCTGCAGTAGTGAAAGTGCTACCATTGAGTGCCCTTCATTGGAACACTTGCATGTGCAGGACTGCCCCCATTTTACAACCTCTATTTCTGACTTCCACAGCGGGAATCGATTCATCCAAGTCAATGATCTACGACATTTGAGGTATAATAAACTTATTAGTCGGTAAACTGCTTTGCCTTTTTCTTTTTCTTTTTCCGTAAGTATGTTCTGATTGCATTCCTAAGTTTGATTAATACTAGGTTCCCACATCACACTAAGCATATATTAATATCTATGATTGCCTCTTCTTTCTTTTTTCTTTTGGTAATCAACTTTGTGTGAAAAGATAAGACAAACCGGAAATGGCATCTGATTGAATTTATATTTCTGTACTGTAATAATAAATTACATATTCAAAAGGTATATTCAAATTTGAGAAAAGGGATGCTTCAGAAATCTGATACGTTATATATTTTATCATGTTTATCTTAGCCTAATTAATGTATTTTTCAATGTTTTTTTCCCTCTTAGTAAATAATCATGTTTAATCTTAACTATGTTGTTCCCCTGGTTTGGTTATGTTTACTGCTGTGGGGTTAGTCATTATGTTCTGAGCTTGCTGGACTTTGTTCATAGTTCTTGTTTTCCTGGCAACTCTGCTTCCACGCTCTTTTCATTAATGTATTTTGATGTTGCATTTTACTTCAAATTTCTGACATTGCTTTGTCTTCTGTTTTTTTCCTCTGACCTCCCCGCTTTCTATAAATGGTAACTTACGAACCAGGATGAGCAAAGACTTAAATAACATCAATTTAGCTGGCCAGCACACCATGGACATCCTTGAGAGCCTACCTCATAATGTCAGAAAGCGGCTTGAGTTCATGAGAGAAATTGAGAGTCAACGTGATGAATTAGAGGCCAAGTTTTTCAAGGAGAAAGCTGAACTTGAAGCCAAGTATCAGAAATTATATCAGACTCTCTACAGCAGGCGATACTTGATTGTGAATGGTGTTGTTGAAACTGAAGGAGTTGCCCCTGAAACAACAACAGATCATGAGAACAAAACTGCAAAAGAGAGAGGAGTGCCTGATTTCTGGCTGAATGCATTGAAGAACAATGCAGTGCTAGCCGAGGAGATTACCGAGTGTGATGAAGGAGCTCTTAAATATCGTAGAGACATCAAGTGTTTTAAGATACATAATTCCAAGGGGTTCAAGATTGAGTTCGACTTTGACACCAATCCATTTTTCAAAAACTCTGTTTTGACAAAGACATACATTGTTTGGACCCAAAATGAACATTTTGGCCTGACAAGGCATGTGTTGGAGAAATTGAGCCAATGTCAGTGGCTCAAGCTATATATTGTCGACAAGCTCGAAATATATATTTAGAGGCTAAATAAAGCCTACTATGGAAGCATGGAAGCATGAAAAGTCAACTTTAGCACATTTTCCTACTTCGGCTAGGAGAAACCGAGCTAAACAAGGAAGGAGGGGTGGCAGACTGACCAAATGAACTTGAAATGAGCTGAAACTCTGCAGATCCATTCTAGACAGCCCAAGGATCATTTCTTCTGAATAGTGCCAGAGATTTTTTTGAGTGGAAGGCCTTCAAACAATCAGTCCAATTTTCTACAGAAGCAAAACTGGAAAACTGGACCTGTAAGAGGTCCAGCAGCATTTCCAGCCCAACCGCATGGAATAAAGCTCTGAAAATTTGTCAGGATGATCTACACTCATAGTGAAACATTTTTTATGAAGAAGTCGAAGGCTCATTCTGAAGTCCTGTTGGAGAAATAATTGAAGGAATAAAGGGGCAGAAACTGACCTAAAACCAGCTCAATATTCACATGTTCATGTTTCATACCCACATGAAGAAAGCTAGATGCTTTTCTTCTTTTCCTTGGATATATTTTTCAAGACAATCTCTTTAATAGATCATCATCACTTCCATGTTTTTGCACCTTCATGCATTGCTTTCATTTCATCATTTCTCTATCTTTTCCATATTTTACAAATCACTTTCATACTCCACTTTCATTATTTTTCTTCCACTCATCATTTCACTCTTCTTTTTCTTCCCTATATAAACACCTTCTCCTCTCATTCTAAAACACCCATTCACATTCAACAACAACATCTCTAAGATGATCTAAGTTCTCTCTAGAGCAACCTCTCTAAGAGCAACTCCTCTCCTTCTCTTTCTCTTACCGGTGATCACACTCCTAGTCCTAGTCATCTCAGAAGCCGACTTTCAGTGCCACTAAACCCTCTGTCAATGTACTTCGGTCCTAGTCTCCTCGAGAGACGATTGTAGTACCACGACCAAACACCGACACCAATACACATTCACAACATCAAAACATCTCTAAGATGATCTAAGTTCTCTCTAGAGCAACCTCTCTAAGAGCAACTCCTCTCCTTCTCTTTCTCTTACCGGTGATCACACTCCTAGTCCTAGTCTTCTCAGAAGCCGACTTTCAGTGCCACCAAACCCTCTGTCAACGTGCTTCGGTCCTAGTCTCCTCGGGAGCCGACGGTAGTGCCGCGACCACAACGGTTACAGAACCAGTCAAGCAAGGGTAACGCCCTAGCAACCCAGCCAAGCTAAAGTCACGCTTTAGCAAGATCTCAATACTTCCCGGTGATTTCGCTCTGCTCAATCTGCAATATTGAGTATCGAATTGTGAACAAGAAGAAACTTCAGCAAAGTCCTCACCACGAGGCACAAAGAATCCCACGACGAGGTTGGTGCTCTCCTCGTCTACAATCGCTTGACAGAAGTCAGGTCAATGGACACCCCCGACGACCGCACCCGAACGGTGCTGGCACGCCCGCGCAAGAAAAGAGACTGTTGACCAGCTGCAACAAAATTGGAGCCAAACATACATGATTGATGAAGATGAACCAAACAGCACAGCAGGGACGGAGATTGAATGGTATCCAGCAAAATACCTGACACAGAAGATTGTTAAGAAGAAGCATAAGAAGGGATCAAAGAATTCTAAGCTTCTGACTAAAACTAAAAATTGTAAAAGTTTCTTCAATTTCTTCAGTCCACCTCAAGTATCCAAGGACGATGAAGTTATTGATGAAGTTGCTGCCGAGGAACTCAAAAACCAGAAGAAACAAGACTATGATGTTGGGTCAACCATATGTTATAAGATCATCCCACATGCAGTTTCGTGGTTTACTGGAGAAGCATTTTAGGAAGATGATTTGGGAGACTTGAAAGTTCCCAGCATTTCTGATGAAGTTGTTACGTAATGCTTCTGATTTGTTGATAGGTTATATAATTTATCAACTCACCAACTTTTTCCGAGTGTGATGAAGGAGCTCTTAAATATCTTAGAGACATCAACTCACCAAGACTTTTAAATTCCATAGATTTCTTTAAAAGTTCCACTAATTCCATGTACAATACATCCCCCTAAAAGTCTTGGATAGACTTTTAACGGTTCATGAAAGTCTTGAGATATTCAATTAGGATTTTTAAAGACTTCATGAATTCCACCAAAATCTAGGGGTATTCAATTAGGACTTTTAAAAATGAATAAAAGTACAGAGGTATTCAAAATATCATTCATACTTATGGAATTAGAAAATCATGGATAATCATGGACTATGTAGTGTTAACTATATATACCAAACTCCAATAATTTTCCAGCCTCCAGACCAAAGATTTCAAAAAGTCTATCAAAGTTTCCTCTTCAAAAAAAAAAAAAAAAAGGTCTATCAAAGTTCTTCTCTCTACGCACGAAGAAGTTTGTCCTTCATCATCTCTCTTTCTTAATTTTTTGTCTTTTCTCTAATCTTTTATGATATCAACCTTTTTTGATACCCAACATTTTCATTGTAGTTGTTGAATGTGATTTTTGTTTTTTTTTTGTTTTTTTTCAATTGTGATACTTCGAACACTAATAGCAATAAAAATGATTTATGAAACCCTAAAACTCAAAAATTGTGGTCTAACCCTAAGACCTTAAACCATACTAAATTTTATCTTATTAATTAATTTGAATTTATATTATGGTTCAAAAAAAGGTTGAACAATTGAATTTCAATTGATTGATTATAGATCAAGACATTGACCAATATTGCTACAATATATGTTAATCGGCAAAAACAAAATTAATGAGAATAATTAACCATAAACATCAAGTGATCTATATTGTATATTTATGTTATTGGAAGATTAGGAATGAGAACAAACTCGCTAGACAGACTAACAATCATTTATTTGAGTCAATTTCGATTAGAAGATACTGGAGCATTGAAGAGACAACAAGTTATTATTTTGTTTTGAGTTTGGGCTGCATTTGTTTTTTTTTTTATATATATATTTTGTACATCCTAGGAAATCTGTAGAAGTCATTCATATAATAAAGTATATAGATTTTCATAATCTGTAAAAGTCTGTTGCTAAAATCAAGGGTTTTAAGAAATCCATAACAGTCTATCAACTTTTTAAAGAGTCCGTGGACTTTTCAAAAAGTTTGTCATTTAAAAAAAGTCTGTACAAATCCAAATACAATACACCCCCTTTAGACTAGTGGTAAAGCTGAAACTTTTACTCAATTTGATTGCTCTAGGACTGGTTTAATGGTTTAATTCTGTGATATATTACTAAATATTAGAGATTGGGGCAAATCATTTTAATATCAATTTTTCATTGTTCTTACGATGTCTACGCTTGGTTGTCTTCTCTTAGCTTCTCTATGTTTTGGTTCTGGCTGCCTCCTATTCTCACATATTGAGTTGCTTGCTTTTTCAATCTGAGCTTCATATTAGAGAGAGACAGAGAAAAAAAAAAGAAGGTCTCTTTAAGTAATTTGATCCACCTAGGTGTCACCTAATATCAAAAGGTACACTGCAAGTTTTCCATATGTTGCCTACTTGGGTTTGTTATTGTTCTTGCTTCCTAGAGTACAGGGTGTTCAAGTTGAAGGTCGGCCCAAGAGGTGTTGTAGTCCAAAAGCCATGTCGACAGTTTCATTCTGGAATTAGGTAGGAAAAACTGGTCAACCCATTGGTTCACAGCCTGCGCGTTCACATCATTTTAAACTCTCTCTCGCCCCTTATCACTTTGGTGTGGTTTCTGCTTCGCTTCTCTTGTTGTTTTAGTTTCAATGGCCTCAAGCACCCAAACAGCATCCTCATCTCATCCTTCATCATCTGCTCCTCGGAGGAAGTACGATGTTTTTCTGAGTTTCCGGGGTGAAGATACTCGCAGGACTATTGTCCCCTTTTTATACCGGGAATTGCAAAACAGAGAAATTGAAACATTCATGGATGACACAGGGCTTAGCAGAGGGACGTCTATTGCTCCGACTCTGCTAACAGCAATCCAAGAATCCAGGTCAGCGATTGTTGTTCTCTCACCAAACTATGCGTATTCTAGATGGTGTTTGGACGAATTGACAATGATCATTCAGTGCATGGAATATAAGAGCACAACAGTCATCCCAATCTTTTATGATGTGGTTCCCTCTGATGTGCGACATCAGAAAGGGAGTTTTGCAAGAGCCTTCACTAAGCACCAAGAAGGGCTTGCGCAAGACGATGACTACCCATATAAGTTGAACCAGTGGAGAGTTGCTTTAACAAAAGTTGCCGGTCTCTCTGGCTTGGAATCAAACAAATATAGGTGAGATTTTTTTTAATCTTAACCAGAGTTATAGTTTCTCAATCTTCTGGATTTATAGTTTGTCTGATGATTGTTTGACTCTTGTTCCTTGTAGATCTGACTTGGAACTTGTCGAAGACATTGTGGAAACCGTTTGTAGTAAATTACGACCTCTTGATGTTGAGTGGGCATTGTCGTCTACCGGAGATTTTGTAGCATTTGAAGCAACAAGACAAGCCATGGACAAGGTAATGAGGGCCCTTCAAGATGATGAGATCACTGCTATTGGGGTCTTTGGTACGGGAGGCGTTGGCAAGACAAGTATGGTGAAACATGTCGGTGCACAAGCCCGGAAAATTGGGCTTTTTAATCATGTGGTTATGGCTGTCGTATCCCAAACACCTAATTTGAGAAATATTCAAGGCACACTGGCTGATCTGCTGGGCTTAAAGTTGCAGGAGGAGACAGCTATTGGAAGAGCCGCTAGAATAGTGGAGAAGATATTAAGAAGATATAAGATCCTTATAATCTTGGACGACATTTGGGAGAGAATAGATTTGTCTAGCATTGGAATACCGAGCCATGATGAGCTTCAAAAGTGCAGTTCCAAAATTATATTCACCACAAGGAGATCGAATGTTTGCCATACCATGGAGAGCCAAGAAAACATTCCTCTCCAAGTCTTATCAAAAGAAGATGCTTGGAACCTATTTGTGAAGAAAGCAAGAAAGCGTTTTCATGAGTCAAAAAACTTGTATGATGTAGGGCGGATAGTAGCAAGAGAATGTGCTGGTCTCCCAGTTGCATTGGTAGCAGTTGCCAGGGCACTTGGAGATAAAGATTTAGATGATTGGACGGAAGCAGCTCGACGACTAAAGGTTGCTCAACCTGCCAACTATGAAGATGATGGAGCTGTGTTCAGATGTATAAAGTTAAGCTATGATTACTTGAGACCTGATGATGACAACATTGCCAAGTCATTCTTCTTGCTTTGCTGTCTATTCCCTGAAGATTTTGATATCGAGATCGAAGACTTGTTGGTGTATGCAATTGGGAAAGGAATACTTCAAGATGCCCACACAATACAAGAAGCCAGAGCCAAAGCCCATTCGGTGGTCAATTACCTGAAAGCTTCTAGCTTGCTTTTGGACGGTGCATACCCCGGATTCGTGAAGATGCATGATGTCATTCGAGATGTGGCCATATCAATTTCATCATCGGAAGATGGCCCACGGTTTTTGGTTAAAGCTGGTTGTGAATTAAGGGATTGGCCAGCGATTAATATTGCACATGAAGGCTACTCTGCAATCTCGCTAATGAGGAATGAAATTCACGAGCTTCCCAAAACGTTGGTATGTTCAAAACTCCAGATTTTATTACTACAGAGCAATAGTATAAATGAGATTCCAAACCCTTTCTTTCAAAGTCCCAATGAATTGAGGGTCTTAGATCTCAGCGAGACTAGTATTTCGTGTCTACCCTCATCATCAAGTCTTCTAACCAACCTCCAAGCTTTGTATTTAGATGAATGCAATAGAATAGTTGATATATCCATGCTCGGAAAACTGAAGAACCTTCAGATTCTTAGTATGAAGAACCTTGACATTATTAATAGGGGAGGAACTCGTCAGAAAGCGTTGCCGAAAGAAATAGGACGCTTAACCAAGCTTAAGATGTTGGATGTTACGGGTGCATGTTTTGAAACAGTTCCATCTAATGTGGTATCAAACTTGAATGGATTAGAAGAATTGTACATGAAATGTGACTTTTCTGACTGGGGCAGCAGAATAGTTGAGCGCAGCAGTTTATTTTCTTCTGTTTTTGGCACTGCCAAGAATGCTAGCTTTGATGAGTTAACAAGCTTATCACGCTTAAACAGTTTGAAAGTTCACATATCTGATGTAGAATGCTTGCCCCGAAAAGTTAGATTCAATCCCAATTGGGTCAACTTTGATATATGTATCAGCAGAAAAGATTTTATGAAACAGTCCTACTACGGACGCTTTTTCGAGAGGAAACTAACTGTCAAGTTGAATCCACGTCAACGTCTCTTTCGGTATGTGACTCTAAACACAAGCACGGAGAGTTTACCAGAATGGTTTATCAAGGTGGTGACAGTGAAAGCAGAGATACTGGAGTACATAGGGTACAGTGGCTTAAAGGACATTCGTTTGGAACACGACCTTGGGGGATTACATGCGCTGAAGTGTCTTGCTGTAATTGAGTGCCATAATGTGAGTGGAATGTTGATGAACCAAGAAAGAAGGGTTGTAAATAAACCTGTGTTTGAGAGCTTGGAAGAGTTGTATCTAGAAGGGGTCCATGGCCTGCGGTGCTTATGTTATTGTAAGTTGACACCTGGGTCTCTGTGCAATCTTAAGTTGTTAAATGTGAGAAATTGCCTGGAATTGGAGGGTGCACTTTTACAGTCAAATTTGTTGCAAAGGCTACAAAATCTGGAAATACTACATTGTGAGTACACGGAGGATGCGAGAGAAACCAAATTGGAATATGTGTTTGGATTTGGATGGATGGGAACAGAACAAATTTTCTTACCAAAGTTGAGAGAGATAACATTATGTTATTTTATGAACCTAAGAAGCATATGCTATGATTGTCCTCCCAATGGATTCTTCCGTAATCTTAGCAGTTTGGCAATTCGTGGCTGCCGCAGAGTGGAATATTTGTTCACGCGCAATGTAGCTCAATCTCTTTTGCAATTGGAACTCCTTTGGGTGGAGGATTGCTCTGACTTGGTAACAGTTATTGACCCACAGGGGAAAACAGTAATCGACTACCTAGATTTTCCAAAATTGAAGGAAATATATTTGAATAGTCTTCCATGTCTCGTATGGATCTTCAACAGACACAATAGGGTTGTGTGCCCTTCATTAGAACACTTGTACGTGTACAGTTGCCCCGAACTTTCAAACCTTGCTGCTTCTGACTTCCAAAGCAAGAACCACGTCCAAGTCAATAATGAAGGACATTTTGCGATTATATTTGAAAGGTATGATCCTATATCAAAAGGTTCATTAGTGTGCTGTTTCTTCTGTTCTGTTCTGTTCTCTCTTTTCTTTTATTTTCCCGTGGAACTTCATTCTCTTTTTTTTTTGTCTTCTTTTTCTCTATACTTTTCCAAATACATATTCTATCGTGTTTGTTTTCATTTCTGTTCAATTTCAAACTTCGTACAGTATTTATCTTTGTACATTGGTAATGCTTTTTTTTTTTTTTTATGGTAATAGGTCAGTCCTTTCATTAATATTCAGCAAGCAGTACAAAAACGAAACACCCCTATGGGGGTCGACAGAAAGAATCGTTCCTTAGAACCTCCTGAAACCCTATTCTAGAAGAATAAAACCCCAACAAATCCCGAGTACACCCACCTTTTAGGAAGTCCACGCACCTTTATTCGTACAAAAACCCAGAAACCTCGAAGCAGACATAAAATTGTTTCAACTAAGGCTCCGGTTTTTGCAACCCATACCAAAATTAAATTAAACTAGCCCTAGAAGGTGACGTGTCACCTTCCAGCTCTCCCTCCATAACAGGGAGCTCCTTCACAACCTCAGCTTCCCCCATCTGCATAGGCCCCATCTCCTCCACAGTAGCAGTATCCAACGCTTCACTTGAGGAATCAAAATTCAAAATTTTCCCTCTACGCTTATACTTACGTATCTTCTTCACTTCTTGTTCATCTGCAGTCTCAATTGACCCGACTGATTTTGAATCCGGGCCTGCCTATTGTGCTCACGAACAACCCAATGAAGATGATGAAACAGGAAAAATCCCCATTAAGGCATATTTCCTTTGCACCAGGTTTGCCTCTGCAGCTCTTAATTTAGAGAATTCGCAACTAGGTTTTGTGTTTTGTTTTAGCTGATGCATGGGTTTCGTAAAGAGGATGCCTTTATGGTTTGGTTTTGGGGTGTGAGGTTGTTTTTGTGATGGGTTCGTTCTCTCACTTTTTTTTTTTTTTTTTTTTGTGTTGGCTATTTTGCTTTATGGTTTGGCTTTCTCAGACTCGTGGTTTTTGCAGTATCAATTTGAAGAGCAAAAGTGAAAAAAAAAGAAAAAGATCAAGTCTTTTAGAGATTAGAGAGAGACTTGAGGAGTCTACTACTGTACTAGTAGTAGTAGCCATTTTTATTTTCATTTTCATTTAAAGGAAAAAAAGGTTTTTTTTTGTTTTTTATTGTTCCTCCCGGTGAATAGGTCTTAGGTTTTATGATCCAGCTTTTCCAAAGAACAGGTCTTTTGAAACATTTGGGAATCTCTGACGATAGAGACGAAAGTTAGGTCAAACATTTTCATTTCTGGACGAGTATGAGTGCAGTAGCAGGATTAGGCGATGACGAGTGCAGTAGCAGAACACGAGTACAAATGCAGTAGCAAAACTGGACGAGCATGAGTGCAGTAGCAAGATTGAATTAGTGCAGTAGCAGAACACGAGTATGAGGGCAGTAGCAAAACTGGATGAGCATGAGTGCAACGAGTGCAGTAGCAGGATTGGACAAGTGCAATAGCAAGACTGGACGAGTATGAGTGCAGTAGCAGGATTGCACGAGTGCAGTAACAGGATTAGGCAATGACGAGTGCAGTAGCAGAACTGGACGAGTATGAGTGCAGCAAGTGCAGTAGTAGGATTGGACTAGTGCAGTAGCACGATTATGCGATGATGAGTGCAGTAGCAGAACAAAAGTACAAGTGTAGTAGCAGAACTGGACGAGTATGAGTGCAGCGAGTGCAGTAGCAGGATTAGGCGATGACGAGTGCAGTAGCAGAATACTAATACAAGTGCAGTAGCAAGCAGCAAGATTTGAACAAAAAAGAGTTTGGATTAAAGAAAATAATTAAAATTTAGTTATTCATGCATGAATGTTAGAATTGTAAATGTCTTATTGACACATGACAATAAAGTAACATAAAGAGATTATTCTAAAAAAAAAGTGACATAAAGGGATTAAAAGTCAAAAGAAGTAGTTAAGGGTAAAGTAGTGATTAAGGGTGAATAAGTATAGTAGTAAACCCTAGAAAACCCTAAGGCAGCGCTCTGTGTGCAGCCGTCAAACCCTAGAAAACTGAGCGACGTCTGTCGCTCCCCTTCCGATCTCAATGCCGCCAACATGTCCAACATCGACGCCGTCACCTCCTCCTTTGCTGCGTCGCTGGCAATTGCTAGTAGGGACGTCATCGATGTTTCCCACACCTCTGGGGGAATCCAACGACGAGCCAAGCAGTCTTTTCTCTTGGCACGTCCTCTGGTCAAGAAGCCGGTCGCCTTGAATGACCTGAAATGCTTTCTCCGGCGAGTATGGGTCCTGGATAAGGACTTTAAGATTCAAGAACGTGCACCAGATCGGTTTGTTCTGGCTTTTGATCTGAGGAAAGATCGCAATAAGGTTCTAAAGGGTGGACCGTGGAGGTTCCAACAAGCCCCGATCGTATTTCAGGAATATGATGGTGTTGCACCCATTGGAGATATCGCTCTGACCCTACTCTTCTTCTGGGTTCGCATCAACAACATCCCACCGCTGTTTGAGGAGCCTGACATGATTAGAAACATTGCTTCGTTGGCTGGTAACAAGTTTGTTGACGGAACCTTTCGCTTTCAGGGTGTGCAAACATCGATCCTACCGAATATTTGCAGGTCTCTATTCCAACCCAAGGAAGCAAACAAACCACGCAAGCCAATTATACTGCGTACAAGAGACCTCAATCTCTCTGAGACTGACGAGGAAGTCCACCAACCTTTAGCACTGGCGGTGCTTGCAGACCTAGCTAACCAAGTACCCAATTCTGAGTCGACAACTCTGACTGAGGGCTTGGAGCTTGAGAAGGTGTCACCATCTGAACCGGCAGAGAGCACTCCTAGCCTGAAAACTTCTGACAACACAGGTATACCTGCAGAGTTGGAGGCAGTGACCAAGGAGAATAGGGGTGACAAGCGTCACCTACCTCCCTCTCCTACAAAATCTCCCCAAAAGCTCAAGTTCCTGCTACCGGAGCTGTTCAAACCTCTCCTCCCCGAGGTTCATGCCAAGAAACAAAAGATCCCCATGTTCACCAGTAGGTTCTCTGCTAAGTCCATAGGGATGGTTGAAGTGCCTGGCAATATCCTCGTCCCCAAGGAGCTGGTCTCTGCTCACTCTGATGCCAAAAAGAAACAAGGAAGGCCATTAGGGGCAAAGAATAAGAACCCTCCAAAGTCGAAGAAGGTGACTGATGCGCAAGAGACTTGCTTTGCTTATCTTTCTAAACCTCTTAGCCCAACTGTTAAGGGCAAGGAGCAAATTTAATTTTGTTTTTTCTTCTAAACTTTGCCTAATTACTATGTGCTAGTTTTGTCATAGTTCTTAGGCTCGCTTTTCTTAAATAAGTGAGCACTGGTTGTCTAATGGGTGATGCTAGCATACCACGTCCTAAACTTGTCCTTGGTATGGCAAAGGAAGGTATGTATCCGTGCCATTCTGGCTTGAGCATGAATGAAATTGATGATTGAGTTAAAAAAAAAAAGTAGTTAAGGGTAAACAAGTAAATTAACTCATGACATGTGACAAGTGAAGAGCAGATTGTCCTTATTTGTAAGATTTAATCCTTATAAAGGGATTAGAAGTCAAAAGAAGTAGTTAAGGGTAAAAAGTAAATTAACTCATGACATGTGACAAGTGGAGAGTAAATTGTCCTTATTTGTAAGATTTAGTTTTTATATGTTTAATTCAAACTTTAAATGATGTATTTGTTAAGTTATCTTTTATCAATAACTTATATGTAATTTGTTATAAATATATTATTATTTTGGCTACTTGCAATACTTAAAGGCTATAAATCTAAATACTAAATATTTTATTATTTTTTATTATGCTTTTCAAATATATAGTATCATTTAATTATAATACTATTTCTAATGTTATATAGTTATTCTTTTGATGAAATCTTACTAATTTTCTAATATGATAGTGTCACGTGTCGCTTTATAAGCAATTGTTCATATTCTTCATTAGATTTTATATCCTCTTCTACCTAAAAAAATGTGAGAGAATGTTAGAAATTATGACGAGATGATATGGGTACTTATGGGAATGATTTTTTTTTTTAATTGGACATCATCTAGCATCCTTAAGCGTTGGATTTCAACAGCGATTAATATTAGCTCTCCATATTTTTCGAAAAATCTCATCTGTTTTGTGTGTCCCATTAGTTGATGGGTTCCCCTCCATCAATTGAGGGCTAAACCAAGGGTTAAATGCAACTCAGCCCTTGGCTCTTTAGCCCATCAAATTTGTTATTAGTATAGCATGACTCTTCTATTGGAGATGGAAAATAGAGGTTCGAGGGGTTAAAAGTAGCCCATAGCCCCTTGGCTAGAGATGGACTTAGTGAATTTGATTTATTTTGTGAAAGTCTAATAATACAAATTACAGGTAAAAGCGTGTATTCAAAAGAAATTGAGAAAAAAGGCTGCATTACAAATATTTATATATTAAATCTGTTAATTTATATTTTGACTTGATTTATACGATTCTTTTTTTTTTCTTGCATTAATTTTTTATGGTTGATTATTTCTTATTATAATCATTAGATAAGTGTACTATAGTGTAATTTATTAAGACACTCATTATATTGCTCACTGATTTTCTTCTATTTTATTTCAAACTGGTTATCAGATTGTTCCACCGCCAATTCAATCCAGAAGAGTTTCCTCAGTTCTTCTCCAAAAAAGAAAGAGATTTCTCAATTGGCTCTTAAATGTAATGCGTAGTATACATTGTGTAGATTGTCCTATGCACAGACAATTTCTATTGATATGGGAAACTGCATGTGATTAAGAACTTCTAGATGATCTTGTAATGATAATAATCCTCATTCCTCAGTGTCCATAGTTGCTATTTGTTAAATATGAGCTCTTGATATGTCTTTGTTAAGGCTATTATATTAGTCATAGTTCTTCCAATAGAGGTTGCTTGATTATTGATGTTTTCTTCTATTGGAGGAGTTCAAATATGTCTCGTTGTCTCTGTTTTGGCTTTTGCTAGTTCCTCAAGAATCTGGCCAAGAATATAAAAGAAGAACTTAACATACTTTACGTCTGGTTTAAATACAAATGTTTTCTTTGTTTCGAACTTATCTTGATGTGTCTAGTTCAATTATTAATCATAACGTTTATGCAGAGCATCTGTCTCTTTTTTATTGGTGAATTTGAAGAGACATAAAAACTTATTTAGAGTCATTCATATCAGTACGTAGCAACTCATGAACATGAACTAGACTGATGAACTGATCTTTTGGAGAAATGGAAGTGTCATGGGCCAACTTTATACGCAGCGGAATTAGCTGATGAAGCGCTGAGGTTCCTCTGGACTGAGGTAAGCCTGTCTTCCCTTCCCCCTGAATACTCCATTTTCGTTTCCCTCAGTGTGCTTCTCTTGCCAGTTAGACCCTCTAAATATAGCCCCATTCTTGGTGGAGTTTACCAAGGAAAGCTAGTCACTCTTGAGTCTCACATCTTGTGACTAACAAATCGGTTCCCGTTGTCATGGTTGTCTTCTAAGACACTAGTCCAACCGATTGGCTTTCATGCTATCATGGCTTATGTCAGTCCATTGCTAACCTGCGTGCATCCCGCACATCGATAGCAAGTAGTATGACAATGCGACGAGACCTAGTTGGCTTTCACATTCCCTCATTAGGTCATTCATAGTAGCATGCACAATTCATTTGCCTTGTGGGCATCACTTACACAACCCACTTGGCTCATGGGCAACACCTTGCAGTATACTTAAGCCTTAAGCGCCTTACTGTCAAGCCATCTTGGCCTTGTAACCTTCCCTTCTGTCGAGGCTAACAATATTCTCTTCTTGGTGTTTGTCCTGGCTCTAAGGCATGCTCTGGCATCCCGCACATCGATAGCAAGTAGTATGACAGTGCGCTGAGACCTAGTTGGCTTTCACATTCCCTCATTGGGTCATTCATTAGTAGCATGCACAATTCATTCGCCTTGTGGGAATCACTTACACAACCCACTCGGCTTATAGGTAACACCTTGCCACATACTCAAGCCTTGAGCGCCTTACTGTTAAGCCATCTTGGCCTTGTGACCTTCCCTTCTGTCAAGGCTAACAATATTCTCTTCTTGGTGTTCGTCCTGGCTCTAAGGTCAGCTCTTGCCCGAAGGCCAATCCTTAAGTGGGCATGCCGTCTCGCATGTTGGCACGCCATTTGAGTGAGAAACTCACCCTCGATGCCGGTCTCGACCTTCCTTTAGTCTAGCACAGAGTCACTCATTCCGTGCTTGCTGGCATCACTGTCCTTAGGGCAAGGTTGAACCTAAACTCCTTCCCATGTCGCTTACTTCGTAGCCAATGAGCACCACGGGGTCCCGACATATCTACCATAAGCCCACATATTTGTCTAACGTCGATGCCATAAGGACCGCCCACATACAAAACTTGCCTTCGTCGCTGACTCACAATATCGACTTTTCAGCCGATATTGTCCACGAGACTTCGTAACTGGAGGAAACATATGATGTGCTTTTCTAACGACTTATACTCGTCCTCTAGGCCTCATTGGGTGCCTAGGAGAAGCTTACTTAGTGTCCCATGAAGGCCAGCACGGGGGTGGTGGAGAGCGACACCATGTCTCCCCCTATAGAGCATATCGGGCTTAAATGGCCAAGGCGAGAAGAAACATTAACATATCTGAGGATACTAATTATCCATAACTAATTTATAAAAAGTCCAAATGACATGCCATCAAGTGCGTTGGACTCGCCTCGAGATCCTCGATATTTCTCGCGTTTTGAGTTTTCCCAAATTCCAAGCTGAATTTCCTTAAACCCGAAACCAACAAAGTTCTCTTAATTACGATTATGCCACTCTTCCTTCATTTAGCTCCAAGCTTGTCATTGGGTTCCCAAGGCTCGCGCCTCTTGGGCATCTCCTTCATTAAGTATCACGATAGCACTACTCTTAAGTGCGGCTCGTGACAGGAAGCAACTACTATGTTTAAACTTCAATGTGAAGGTCAGTTTGATAGAGAATAGAACTAGATGAAGACAATTTCACCAGAATAATTACCGCCTAAATTTACTGCAATAAAATGTGCAACTGATAGCAACTCATTTTTCTCTTTCTATATGCACAGTGCACATCACAAAAATTAGCCTTCTATATATAAGAGATTGTAAATTTACTCTGCTAAGAGCCAATATTACAGGTATGCCTAACCATATTTTATATTGTTTTAAGTGTCCAACTAAACTTACTCGTAAGACTAATACCACTTGTAGCTCCCTTTTTTGGGGTCATTCTCCTCCTAATGTGGCTTGATCTCAAGTTACTGTCCCTAAAACGAAAGGCGGATTAGGAATTCGATATGCAGATTGTTTTAATAAAGTTGCTCTAGCTAAAATAGGATGGAAGGTTCTTAGTCGACCTGATAATTGTTGGGTTATGCTTGTCACTTAGAAATACTTATTTCATACTAATTTTTTTTTCTTTACAAAAAAAGTCTTCCCATTCCTTAGCTTGGAAATGAATTTTAGATGCAAGAGACCTTCTCCTCAAAAGCTTGTCACTAATAAATATTTCATACTAATTTTCTTTCTTTACAAAAAATTCCTTTGAAATTTGAATGTTTTGGTCCTTCAGTTAGGTTTATCCTTTTCCTCTTTATCAGTTCCTTTCAGAACAAGATAGAGGTAATATTGATTAGTCTGCATAAGGTAGCTCATTTTATTCATAACTCTACTTGGAATAAACAAGCTCTTTTAAACATTTTGCCTATTGATATAGTAGACACCATCATAGCTATTCCTTTGCCCATTACACCTATGCAAGATACTTTTATTTGGGGTCCTTCGTCTTCTGGACAATTCTCTATAAAGAGTACATCTTGGTTACATTATGATCGTATTTCTCCTCATTCTAAATCAACTCTTTTGAATAAAATTTGAAAAATAAATATTCCCTCAAAGGTTAAGGTCTTTGCCTGGCTTTTAATTAGAAACAGACTCAAAACTAGAGATCGCATTTCTAATTACAATCATTATGTGTTTCCCACCTTTGCCCCATGTGTAATCAATATACAGAATCTATAGATCAAGGTTTTAAACAATGCGTGTATGCTATTGAGGTATGGTCTTTTTCTCTGTCAGGTCTCGGACCCAGTGACAGTGAATTTTAAGCACCTAACGCCAAATTCAAGGTTTGAGTGTTACAAAGCAGAATGTAAATAAGTTTTTCCTTCTAGGCTTTTCATTCTAGGCTCGTCAAGATCTAAATACTTCTCTGCATAAGGTATTAGAAATGGGAGGGTGAACAAAACTACGCGCTCAGTGAGTAGATCATGTAGTATGTCAGTAAAGCCGTGTCATTTTACACACGCTAGAAAGTAGTATATTGTATACACATCAATTCACATCAATTCATCACATCATCTCTTCTTATTGATTATCTTTCAATTTAGTGTACCTCACAAGAACCCTAATGGCTTTCTCTAGCCCTATACCACCGTGTGACACATCCTTACCTCAGCATAATCAATCAAGAAGTTCTCATGTTCCATGACTAGTCAAACAATGGATCCAGCACATAATATATAAAAACTCCGTATATTTCCCAAATAGACATGCTTCACTTGAAAATAAAGAGATATTTCACAAATATATAAAATCATACTTTTCCACTATTTTTATACAAAATAAGAATATTTAAAACATATTACACAACCCACACACCTCGACAATACGAATCGCCTCCCAGAATACCGATAGTAAAACGAGCCTTTTAGAAATCACCGTTGGATCTAACTCAAACCTCCATAGATAGAAAGATGACATCCATAAGCTGCATGTCAAGTTTTTCGGAAACTACCAAACTGATAAGGTAGCGGAACGTTATAACGTCCATTACCGGAGAATACGTCTCCTCGTAGTCGATTCCGGGGCGTTGTGAGAAACTTTGCGCCACAAGGCGGGCTTTATATCTAACCACCTCATTTTTCTCATTACGCTTTCTAACAAAGACCCATTTATGGCCAACAGGTTTTACATCTGGGGGTGTCTGCGTTATAGATCCAAACACCTGTCTCTTTGCTAGTGAATCTAATTCAGCCTGGATCGCATCTTTCCATTTAGGCCAATCCGCTCTTCGTTGACATTCTTCGACAGAGCGAGGTTCGATCGATATCATCATATTCTATAATTCCTTTTGCAATATGATATGCAAATGCATCATCAATTGTCATAGAATTTCTATCCATCATCTCATGTACACTAGTGTAATTCATGGAGATCTCTCTATTCTCTGAAATTGGTTCTGACATTGGAGCGTCCCCCAATGATGTCTCTCGGATATAACCATAATCCGGAATATCCTCATGAGATGGATTATTCACATCGATGATTAATGGATTATTTTGTGCCAAACTCGCTTTCTTTCTTGGGCGAGAGAATCCATCGAACCTATGGGCCTCCAGCGCTTCCTGGCAGGAGCCGTGGGCCTAGCCACAACGTCACCATCACAGTGAGAGGGGACGTTGGCTCCATGCTCAGTTGCCCTTGAGATGGCGTCATGTCTTCTAATTTTAGGGACATCAATCCTTGCAGGCACGTTTGCAGCAGGTATGTGTGATCTCGTCACTTTAGCGATATCAAAGAACGCATCAGGCATCGATTCTGCTACGTTCTGAAGATCGAGAATTATCCGCACTTCAATTTCGGACTGTGCAGTTCGGGGATCAAGATGAGACAAAGTGGGGACATACCACAACAATTCCTGTCGTTCTTGTTGAAAATTTATGTTCTTATCTCCCCCTAACGATGGGAAGACTGTCTCATCAAAGTGACAATCCGCAAATCTAGCGGTAAAGAGATCGCCTGTCAAGGGTTCTACATAGCGGACAATAGTTGGAGAATCATATCCAACATAAATGCCTAATCGTCGTTGAGGACCCATTTTGGTGCGCTGTGGTGGCGCAATTGGCACATAAACTGCACACCCAAATATGCCTAAGTGTGAGACATCAGGCTCATACCCAGTCACCATCTGGGATGCAGAGAAGGGTTGAGTGGCAGTGGGTCTCAGACGAATAAGCACAGCTGCATGCAATATAGCATAGCCCCAAGCAGAAATAGGGAGATTAGTGCGCATTACCAATGCTCTAGCAACCATTTGTAGTCGTTTAATGGCGGCTTCTGCGAAACCATTTTGGGTGTGAACATGAGAAACGGGATGTTCAACATCAATCCCAATAATCATCAAAAGTTTTTGATGTAAACTCCCCAGCGTTGTCTAATTATAGACTTAATAGGATGATCAGGGTACGTGGTGAGCCCTTAACTTAATAATTTGGGCTAGGAGTTTAGCAAATGCAGCGTTCCTTGTGGAAAATAGCATGACATGTGACCAGCGTGTCGATGCATCAACCAACACC